>NC_056739.1:669414403-669426903 GCF_019279795.1 Protopterus annectens | reverse complement strand
TAGGCTAAAGCCTTCAAGTACTACAACAGTAAAACACACTTGCCTTGAAGACAAGAATCAATCAACACTTAATTACAGATGTAGTTCAACAGTCTCCAATTACACTCTGTAGTCAACCCTCTAGGGGCAAAAGTATCAGTTGTCACAATGTAAATGTATCCATTACATAATGCTTAACTTAAAATGTTACTATCACACTGACAAACAGAACTTTGTGCAAGTCAGTAAGCTCTAGCCCACCACTGTTCCCATGGTGAAACATATGAAAATGTACCGCCATATACCTTTATGTTTCTTATTACTGATATTCCTCACATGTTGTAACAGCCTAGGTTAAAAACATTTAGGTTCATATGTTCCTAGGTTCATAGGTTGGTACTAGGCTATCAGCCCAAGAACCTATAAAGCCTAGCCATAACAATTTCCTGGATATTTATTCCCACAATATTTACTTCCCTGGACCCCTGTCTAGCAAGGCGACTGACATAAATGCCAGATTGAATTTCCTATCTCCCATCCAGTCATCAAGGTTCCTTTTGAAGAGCGCCAAGGAGGCACTCTGCTTGACAGTAATGTGCAGTATATCCCAGAGTATTGGGAGTCTCTGGGTCAGGAACCTATCCCTCTTGCATGTTTTGTTCATTGTGATGACAAGGTTTAGATTCCCAGAGTGTGTGGCTCTGAAGGATTGGGATTTCTTTATGTGGAGCATGTCCAACAGCTCAAGGTTTGACATGGCCTTGTATGTTAAGCAGAGATCACCTCTGAGTAGACGATATGCCACAGAGTATAGCTGGAGTTTTTTTAGACGGTCAGCGCAGGGCATCTGCTTTAGGCCTGTGATTCTTTTAGTGAGGTATTTCTGCGGCCTTTCCAGCTGTTGCAGATGTCTTGTGAGGTACATACCAAATGGGGTGTTGTACTCTATAATGGGTCTAATGAGGGATGAGTACAGCTGGACAATGGCCTCCTTTTCTGGATGAAAAGCCCTTAGTCATGAGGTGTGCCACATAGAAGGATTTCCTGACTGTTGTGGTGATGTGGTTATCGAAGGTGAAACTACTGTCCACCTGTGTCCCCAAGTATCTCATCACACTTTTGGTGTTTAGTGTACTGCCACCTATGTGGTAATTCATGGGTACATGTTTTTTCCCAAAGGGGATAACTATACATTTATTGGCATTAATCTTGAGCCCATGGCTCTGGCACCAAGCATCTGTTTCTGTAAGGCTCTTTTGTAGAATATCCACATCATTTGGGGATTCAATAATGTCTCCCAGTTTGCAGTCATCTGCAAACTTTGTTAGCTAGAGTCTCTTAGTGTTGGCCTGTACTTCAAAGAAGTAGATGCCAAACAAAAGCAGTCCCAGAACTGAACCCTGAGGTACTCCACTTGTCACTTGTCTGGAGCTGGATTTGGAGTCAGCTACTTTTACAGTCTGGGTTCTGTCAGTAAGCCAGTTGGCAACCCATCGAGTGACATAGGGATTTATGCCCAGCTTAGTAAGTTTATCTAGGATTCCAGAGTGGGGGATGGTGTTGAAGGCCTTGGCGAGGTCCAGATAGGCTGTGTGGACCGCCTTACCCTCATTCACAGCTCTGGAGACTGATTCAAAGAAGTCAATCAGGTTCAGGAGACAAGATCCACCCTTCACAAACCCAAACTGGGTGAGTTCCAGTGTTTGAAGGTTGCCAATGTCTTTGTTTATAAGTTCCATGATAATGCGTTCCATGCCCTTGCAGATCAGGCTCGTCAGACTGATGGGGCAGTAGTTCCTGGGATCCAAGGTGGATCCCCCCCTTGTGGAGTGGGATAACTGTAGCTGTGCACCACTCAGTGGGCATGAAGCCTGAGGTGAGGCTATGATTAAGCATTTAATACCCCTCCCCCATAAAATGTCTTACAAGGGCATATAACAGTGTTCTCTAAACACTGACCTCCAGACTATACTGGATCACACATGTTTTGTCCATCTATAGCCCTCATATATATGGACCCTACCCCAAAATTGTGTGGGAGTCCACAACATCTCTGGAATGATAGCAGGAATGTCAGCACAAAATAATGATAGACCATTACCTATCAACCTCTTACTGCATGACATGTGGACAAAGCCTGGTATATCAGTGGAGGACAGAGGCTAAAACACAGGGCCATATTTGAAATATTGTTGCTGATCTTACAGGATTGGTTTCAACATACCCTTACTCAGAAATATGAAGTCAGAAACACAAATGGATGTTGCCATGTACTAATAGCAATCAACGGAGAGAATGCCACTGATATGTCAGGGACAAGACCTGTGTGGGGAACAGACAAAACATAACAGCCAATCCTCTGGCCATCATGTGGATAGGCCCACAGTTGAGAGTGATGCATACAGACTGCATTCAATGCAAAACTAACATGCACATGCAAACCCTGTAAAACTAGCAGCATTCAATGTATATAACAGCAATGCTCACACACTGTCCATAGGTCTGGAACCTTATACAAACATGTAGTTGGCCGGTGTCCACAAGTCTTGTTGTAAGAGGTATTCCTACCTGCTGTCTATAACACTGCTGCCCCCACACATGAAGGATGTCTTCCATACAGGCAAGGAAAAGGGACAACACCCACAAGATGTAGTTATTTATAGTAGTGTGTTGCTATGACATTGGCTATTAGAAGAAATACACAGCTGCCTGCATGCAATTAGCAAGTGGGGAACAGCAACTGGTGTAGAGGCCACTACCTGAACATGAGCATCACCTACAAAAACCATGCTTCAACCTATTCAAACAAGCTCAATCCCAGTAGTGGAAAGAAACAGAGAGAGAGAGAGAGAGAGAGAGAGACAAACACACAAAAAAACCCCACATAAATAAAACCTCAAAATAAAAAATAAGAAACAAGAAGACAACATGTACACAGAAGGAACCTGAAGATAAACCAGGTATGTGAAACATGTAAGCATGTAACTGAATGTAGTACTTGGTATGTAATAATGGGATAGATGATTATGAAAGATGTATATGTGCCATCAACACTTGCTGTAATGATGTCCTGCTGAACAAATGCTATGGACATAGCATCTGGCTCTGTCTGCAGTGGGCCATACTTGTCAGCTGTGCAGATCTTTACAAAATGTCAAGATTTAGCCATCATAGTGTTTGTTCTGGTCATCCAAACATCTATATTAGTCTGGCAGATAGCTGGAGATGGAAGTAATGAAGTAATGACAGACACATGAGTTTCAGACCCCACCACATTCAGAACAGTCATGGTAATGCAAACTGTATCATGCTACAAACTTCATAGGTTTGTAACAGGCATATCTACAATCTGTCCCTATATACCCCCCTAATGTTAGGCTTTGTCCACATGTGATGCTCTAAGAGGTGGACAGGTTAGGTCACAGCTGAGGAGCCTGACATACCCTGGGAAATGACAGCTCACATATTGCCACCACTAGAGTGTCTGTCAAACAGTTGTGTCTGTCCCATTGCTAGGCCAGTTAATGGGATGTTTTCTATATCCATATGTTACCTGTGAATATGAGTATTATACATGTTTGTATTGCAAAACTATTATACCTATATAGGGCATAAGGATAGTAAAGCACGTTTGCAGATGTGTGTGTTAAACTGCATGTGATATATTGAATTAATAACATTCAACTGTACAGTGTTCTTCTGGAGAATGTTCACAGTTGTGACAGGTATCTGTAGTCACTTACACATATGCTTGTGTTATGACAAATATTTTAATACTTTATCAAAACTGACTTCCCTGTTTTGTCAACCAATGATGTGGACCAATGACCAGAAGTCCTGGTATAACAGGTTCAGACATATGATTGAGCTGCATGACTGTAAATACAGTGTGCCATAATGGCACGGAACACAAATGCATACCATATATCCTCTGAGCATGTGTATGTATGCGTATGTTCAGCTGAAAGGCACAGAAGTAATAACATGGGTCACAAGCAGTCTGGAAAATAGGATGTGCATGTTGCACATGTGTGTAATATAACTGTCACTGCATACAACAAAATAAAATGTGTACTGCTGCTGATTGTTGCATTGCCAAGACACTGATATGGGTACTACAGTAGGCATGCTTATCACGTAGTAATCAGAGAAATGTACAACTGTGTTATGACCCACTGTCCATGCCTACCACTAACAGCTATATCAACACCTATATACACTGGATATTAAAGTGTACCACCCCTGTTGGAATGTCATGTCTGTGTGCTGTATGCCAATGAGACCACAGAAAGTCATGTCAAACTGTTTCTCACCTCAAATGTGACCCATAACTTGTACAATTCTATTGAAAAAGAAACAAAGCTGTTTCATGGAAGATGATCAACCATTGCAAAGTGAATATGTGATATGACATTAGAGTACAAACCAAGACAAATGGATGCAGTAATCATCTCATCAGGTGTTTACACAACATATCAGTGTATGGGTGTGCACACACATTCAACTGGCTTACTGTACTGAGTATTAATTCCCATATGTTTCCACAGGATGTTCCCTGTTGAACTGATCAGGCTATAGAACACATCACGGGTGGGGATTGTGTTGACATGTGCTTTTGTGGAATCATGTTCCAACTGCACAAGTACCATGCATTGTAACAGGGGTGTGTACACTTCATTTCCATACAGGTGACTTCCTGTAAGGCTGACGATGACTAGAAATCAGACATATCCTAACCACCAAGGCCAATTGCAACCATGTCTCCACATAAGTACGCAGTCTCAGAGCCAGTAAGTAACACAAGTCAACCTGTACTGGGGATAAAGCACATCTCATACACACCATGGATACAGGCAACCTGCATCAGACAGGATAGATGGGAACAGAGACTCCTTGTGCACAACATTAGTACAGGGAGATATGCACACCAACCACACTCCTGTCCATATCAATGGTGAGCATGGACATAATGTTGACTGATGGCAACAACAGCAAGTCTCCATGGGGCATGAGAACATCACAGTTTGCCTCCTACATGAACACAGGTATATGCTCACAGTTCCATCACACACTACAGTCAAACACAGACATGCCACCATCCACACACCATCCACATGGAAGATGGCTACTGTCATCCCTCTACACAGAAATTAATGGTGAATAGTGGATTATGTCATTAAGTGTCCAACATTGGGGGAACTGGACAGGTCAGGGCCAGGAGTGTAATGTAAGATGTCAAAGCCATAATAGCTTACAGTGTTATGGTATAGTCTGGATTATTTGCAAGTAATATACACTGCTGATGTGCACATGGACAACCTTATGAGGTCCTGTGACCTTTTTTCCTGTTTATGTCTTCCAGGTACAATGCTCTGGGAACAACTCCTTGCTTTCACAAACCTTGAAAATGATGTAATCATACAATACATCATCATCCATCATGCAATACTATTCAGCCGCAGGGCCCAGGATCTGCAGGAGAGGACTGCTCTGTGGAATGAGCTCGTCCAAAGGGTAAATGATGTCGGCCTCCACAACTGAAATTATGACCAGGTGCGGCATCGGTGCACAGATCTGATCCACCATGCCCATCCACATGCTGCTGCAGTTATGAGGGACCAGCTAGCCACAAGTGGGGGTCATGCCATCCAGCACCCACTGACACATGCTGAGGAGCTCCTCACCAGCCTTTGGGAACCCACCTACCAGACAAGCCAGCAGGCTGCAGACAGCATTGTGGAGGTGGATGCCACCCACATAATGGATGAGAAGCATGCAGGTAAGGTCCAAGGGCACATTACTAGACTACTGCTGCTTATCCATTTTCATCTGTAAAGTATCCACATGCATATTCCAGATAAGATAGTCTGTTGCTGCAGTGTAGTAATGAACAGATGTGCATAATCACTAGTATTGTGGGTTTGTACTGTCTATTTGCTGAAATGCTGCTCCCACACTGTACCAATGCCACAGGTGTGGCTACTGGCATTACTTCTCTCATACAACTATTTAGGTCCCTCTGGTATACAACTGGGGCAGCAACCTGTAGCTGGTGAGTATGGAGTTGTTTGTTCAGGTTTGCCAATACACTGGCCATGTTATGGCCATGCTATTCGCCATGCACACCTGTGACACATCTACTCATAATGCACACTGTACATGTTCACTTATTGTTGGTGTTAACTGCACTGCATCACAGTGGTCACCATGGTGGCATATCTGAAGGGTATTTAAGAGTCCTGTAGTATACCTAGTAACCTGTCATTGCAAGATATGTGGACATAGATGAACATAATGGTGTGACAAATAACATACAGTACGGACATGTCTAAAACATTACCCTTATACAGTGGGTACAACAGTGTATACACCACTATTACAATGGCAACTGTTCCTGATATAAACAACGGCAAACCACAATACCACATTCCACACCTTTTACAACCTGTAATGTGATCCTAACATGTGCAACGAATGTGTAATATTGAATCCTATGTTAGGACAACAAATATGGTGAATGCATACCTTAGCAAACACCAGAAGCATATGTGTGCACACACTACATATAACATATTGTGGAAGCAGCTTGTGATGTACTGACAGCATTCACTCTTCTTGAGTACACACCTTCCAAGTACAGGGGCTCAACATCACACCAAGTAATGGTCTGCTGTCCAAAAAGTACGTCTATGACATTTGCCCACTCACCTGCAACAGAGGCAACCATGGCTTGCACACATCTTACAAACCATGAAATGGATCCCATATCCAAAAGGTAGCACTCAGGAGTGGGAGAAGTAGCCTTACCTCACCATTGCATATACAATGGCAAACAGTGCAGTCATGTATGTGTGTATGAAGTATGGGACAACATTGACGTAGAAAATAAACATATGCCCATCCAAAACAGATGACAAAATATGTTGCAAACTGGTCATGGAAGCTGCCCAGAAACATGCAGCAACACTGAGGGATTTGCAGAAATGTCTAGCAAGTACTGCCTGTGAAGTACCTGTGTTGACAATTGCCTGGATTCTGCATAAGTGTGACCTATGGGTTAGGGTAACCAGACGGAAGAGTTGTCCCACATGATACATCATCCAGGGCTCTCTACAGTTAGCATAAGAATAACACCAAGTCTCCCAAAGGTATGTGTTGCAATGTGTAATGGTGTCATGAGACCAAGGCTCAAACCTACAGACAGTATTCATAAAGATACATGCGGTTCACAAGCAACACCTCACTCCACCTCAGGGCCACTATCCCCAATATTTAGCTTGCAGATGCCAGTGTCACCTTTAGTTTTGCTGTTCATTAGCTGGAACTAGGCTGGTAGACATGGTGTTTGGAATTTGGAACACTGCAAAATAACACTCATGTGTGGTCCATAGTTGTCAAGCATCTGCAATAAGGCTGAGGATGGGGAGGGGTATCAGGTTGAAACACAACAGTGAACTGAAACATATATGCAAATCTTGTTAAGAATGGCTATATCTGAACACAGTGAAGGTTATGAATTATGCCAGACATAAGCCTAACTCTACAGCAATAGTGAAGCCACTGTATGACCTCCAAGGGCTGTGCATATGAGCTGACCTTGCAATCTGGCAGAGTTGGGGGACATTTGTAGGCCAGAGTGACCAAATAATGGCAAGTGAAGATGGGTTATTCTAGTATACCCCTTCCAGGAATAGTGTCTGCTGTAGTTCACTTAACAGGTGTTTCAATAAACCATTGTGTTAAGGGTGTGCACACTTATGCAAAACACATATTGTATGCATCTCATTCAGCATCAGCACAACTAACACATTTGTTTGATACTGCATTGAATTGCACAGGTCATATGTCACATATAAGGTGTGTGTAATGTTATCAAATGCAGTATCGTGGCCCCATTGCATATCATAGAAGATGCTGGCATGTCAACAAGGGTGTGTACACTCCTCATATCCAAATTAAGCTTTGATTGTCAGTGTAACCAGATTTTATTGAACATACATGCACTGCTGCTGATGGGATCTGCAAATCAAAGGAGATGCATTAATTACTGATATCAGTCCTCATATCATCCTAGGTATGTGTCAGACAAACACATAGGGTTGTAAGCAACAGAGCAAACATAACTGACATACATATATACATTCAGCAATGGTGTGTACACTTGTGAGGTATTGTGCACAGTACATGCCTGTGTGCTGTACAGGTACACAGCAATACTGTGTACATGGGTGTAGTGTGTTCCAGGGGAAGGGGCATCACCTACTAACACAGCTCATGCATCACAGAGATTTATAATCTTGGTAACAAGGATTGAGTATGGCTGCAGTGCATGCTGTTGAGTGGCATATGACACGCATGTTGGCTGTTGGGTAATGAGAGGTCTGTGTAATATCTTTGTGCCATCTCACCTCTAAGTATGTGTGTGTGTGTGTGTGTGTGTGTGTGTGTGTGTGTGTGTGTGTGTGTGTGTGTGTGTGTGTGTGTGTGTGTGTGTGTGTGTGTGTGTGTGTGCGCGTGTGTGTGTGTGTGTGTGCATGTGTGCGTGTGTGTGTCTGTGTAGAAGTAAACCATAATGTACAGATTTTAATTTACATTTCTTGCCTGCCCCTTACAGGTGGCAAGGTGGGCCAGGGCCCCTCTTGCATGCAAACTGCTGTTAGTGTCCATATAGACTCTGACAATGATGATAGGCATAGTGAGGCACAGACAGAGTTGTCAGGGGCTGAATCTGTGCCATTGGTTGACATCCCACTTTTATCCAGCCCGTCCCCACACACAGTCACAATGCCCATACATACACCATCACCAGTGGCTATAGATGAGGGACAGATGGCAGGTGGTGGCATGGGACAGGAAAGTGTGGTGACTATGACAACTGTGTCTGTACACAGCAGCCATAGCCGGATGACCAGTGAGGTACCACACAGGCAGATGTAGAGGAGTGCTCGTAGGAGGGCTGTTGGCTATCATGCCACCGGCAGAAGTGCCACAGCAGGTGTCACCAAATGCATGTTTTGGGCCATGATGGAGGCACCGACATGTATGGAACGTTACACCAGAGATAGCCTGAGGCTCCAGAGGACTACTCTTCCTGCTGTACTTGACTATAGCTGTGTTCTTGCAGGAGCCCACCATTTTTTTGCAGAGGTTATGGGTAGATGGTTGGGTGAGATGGTGGGAATCCTCGACCGTGTGGTGTCTGTGTTAGAGCATGTCGGGGGAGTTGGGTGTCAGCCACGTGGACGTAGGTCAGCAACATCAACAGGTGGAGGTCTACGTGAACATGCAACAACTCACGGTCACTCACGTAGTGGTAGTACCAGCACCAGCACTTTAAGGGGGCTGCTGTCCATGCCACAGTGCAGCAGGCCTACAACACACCCTGTGCATATGATGATACCTGTGCCACATCTCTGTCATCCATACCATCAATGCAGGGACATACTAATATGGTTCTGATGTACAGAGTGAATGTACTAAGGTTTAGCAATGTAATGCTGTTTAACTTGTCAGTTGGAATGATTAATGCTTACATGTTAGGGTGTGTAGCTGTCCAGCCATGATGCATTATAACTATTAACACTGACTGATTGTGGTCTCCATAATGTATTCTGTTTGTGTTCTAGGTGCCTATATGTCAGCAGGATGTTGGTCTGCTGTTGTTTCCTACAAGGGGTATGGCACTGTGGTGACACACTGACTGTGTCATATCCCGGGTGCAGCTGAACATAAGTAACAGGTCTGTATAACAGTTACTGCATGTGCCACATGGCTGATAGGTCTGAGGAGTGTATACAGGTGAGTACATGCTGGCTGATGTAAGCAGCTCTTCTACAATGGACAATGGTAAGTGTACTGGGTGGCACACACCAAATGTTTGTGAATAACACACATACAGAGGCTTTGGTGTTGATACAATACACAGAGAATACTGTTCAGATGGATGGACTTCATTTTGCAGTGAACTCATCTTGGCCTATGTAATTCCACCAAGACCAAATTGCCAAAACATTGCAGCAGTAAAAAATCAGTCCTCCAGTTTAATGTCATTGACAGTGGTACTGGCAGGGTATATGTTTTCTTCCTCATTGTAGTGCAATCCTGGAGTTGGTAAACATAGGTGTGCTGGTGTAGGTGGCACAGCCCCCACTTTGGAGAGTGTGGGGTGGTGTAGAACCACACATAGTGTGAATAACAACTACTTAACCTGTTAACATAAATGCACAGTATAACAGCACACTAAGTGGGGGGATACTTACAATAACCCCAGTGTGGGTGGCTGTGCCCACAACAAGCACACCTATCTATTTATATATATATATATATATATATATATATATATATATATATATATATATATATATATATATATATATATATATATATATATATATATATACCAACTCCGGTATCACTGTACAGATGTACAGTGGGGAAGAGAGCATTTACACATCCACTACTAGTTTTGATGGAATGAATTTCCACAAGATGATTTCTTTGAAATATTACTGTTTGCCCTTTAGTTCTCAGACAAATGATATCCTGGGACATATATTTTCTGCAGGATGAAGTAGATCCCTTCACATACACACACACAGACACTTACTTGGCAACACTGAGAGTAGAATCCCTACCTAGGTACTTATTACTATCAATGTATTTGGCCTTAACTGGACACACCACAGAGCTTTTAGGGTGAGGTGTGTCCCGAGCTCCCTGTTAAGTGAAGAACATCACCAGGTCTTGTACAGTATGGTAATGGGGGATGTACTGGGTGTTAATGAACAATACATAGTACGACATACTGTTATATACACATTGACAAACACATACAGTCATAGACACATTTGACAGACCTGGGATTAGCAAACCATGTCCGTGAGTCCATACTGTTACAGAGATTTTGCACACAGCACATGCATCATTGGTCTGGATAGTATAATCAGTTACCTGCATGGTTGATGGTGACAGCAGTCCTCATACAGTGGACCTTGGGACATGTACTTGGGGTACCATGGTGTAAAGACAGTATACCCAGCACCCACACCCCACATTGGATATTGTACTCACTGAAACCCATGATAATGCTCTGACATATCCGCAATCACACATTGACCAAGACTGCAATACAAACCCTTATCTATCTAATCAGTGCTACTACAAGGATATGCATTTATTGCACATGCCACAGGGATAGTAGGGTGAAGGTTTGTCATGGCTCTCCTAATGTCAGTAACATCACCATCCCTTATAATGTATGGCAAGGTTTTTAATGTATTTGGAGAATATGGGCTCAGAATGCTGTTTCCTACAAATATTCTCGCTCACACACAATTGCACACACATACACACACACACACATACTCACATTTTCCAGGACTCAGTGGGTAACCCACGCCTATCTACCCATTTGTAGAACAGTGTTATGCTGGTACTGCAAGCTCCAGGTAGCCCACAGGGTGAAGAGTGTAATAAGGTACATTCAATGTGGATTACAGCAGCAGCCATTTCTAAGTATAGCAATGGTGGGTATAGTGGGTGAGAAGGCCCTCAGAGTATTTTCAACTACATGTTTACAAACACACAGACTCTATTATTCTCAGTAATGCACACTGACACATTTGTCAGTACTGAGGTCCATAGGTGCAGGTGTTCCTAGGTGTGTACCAGGATATTGCCCATGGAGGGATGAGAAGAGTAGGGCATGTGGGTATGCTGGTATCATTTTGCCTGACATTTGACAGCAGGCCATCTATCAACCAATGCCACTTGAGTGATCCTCAGGGTGACAGTTAAATTCAACATCCAATCATCTGTTTTTCTCTTGCAGAGGGCCAGTGAGGTGTTCCAATTGACATGTATGCAACATATATTGCATAACATGGCCAGTGCCTGGGTTAGGCACCTGTACCTAAGCATGTTCTGTTGACTGTGGTAGTCTGGTTAAGATATCCATAGCATGTGGTGCATACAGAGTGGGGTTTTCTAGCTGTGGCATTCATAACACAGCTTGGCAGACATGTCACTGTCAGTCAATCAGAGATTGCCTGCAAGCAGCCAAGATAGATACCTGATATCTGCACATGTGTACAGAGGACAGACAGAAATTAGCTAGCCAACAGGTTATGCATTAGGATGAATGTTTTGACAGATAGACATGTGACACTGATAGGTAGGCCATTACTACATGACAGCAGTCCTCAATGACATGTCCTAAACACATAGTAGTCTACAGTTAATATCAACATATCAGATCAATATCAAATAGGAGATACTTAAAACATGCAGCTCAAATACCAAGAACACAATAGTCAGTATTCAGAGTCCTGCTTTGCATGCAGGGGTGTATGGTTCCAGTAATACAATCTGCAATCTACTCTTACTTGGAAAAGCACTATTAAAAGTAATAACATAATGATACAATACATGCAAGTGTGACTGCAGATAACCTGGGATACTACTCATGTATGAAACACATACAAAGAGAAAAGATTGTGGTACTACCCATATATACTTAGGTG
>NC_056739.1:669196903-669409403 GCF_019279795.1 Protopterus annectens | reverse complement strand
TAGTAAGTGTGAATGTTCACAAAATCAGGTGTCAACAAAGACACAAAAAAACACTCTCTCACACATTACCACAGTTGCCAGGACCAGGATTAGAACTCCTACCTAACTAGTTTGCTGTATTACAGTATTACAAACACACACATTATCACAGTTGCCAAGACCAGGATTAGAACTCCTACCTAACTAGTTTGCTATATTATAGTATTATGCAGTTATCGCAAGAGTCACAAAGATTCTAGAGCTGAAATCTGGCCAAAGGTTATTTCAAGATGACTGTCTTTGTTGACACCTGATTTTGTGATTTGCAGGCATGCTAAATTAGGGCAATGGGAGGTGAAGTTAGGGTGAATGGCCTCAAACTCATTCCATCTACATGCATGTACACACACACACACACACACACACACACACACACACACACACACACACACACACACACACACACACACACACACACACATGCCAGTATTAAGATCCCTAGGTTCATTGCTCCACAGGTGTGTGGTAGGTGAATGGGTCTGAAGGCTCTACAAGACTAGACCAAGGGAATAGTTATCAGGCCACATGACAATAGTCCCCAATGTGGCTCAGTGGTGTAGTCCCTAGAATGGTCCCTAGGGGTGAGTATTTTTTTCATCATCCACTCATCTGGGTTTCCATTGTGGGTGGCCAGTGATGTGCACTGCTTCCCATGTATGTGATCTATATTCCATAACATGGACAGTGTCTGGGTTGTGCACATAGCCCACATGCGTGTTCTTTGATGTGTGGAAGTGTACTTGAGGTCTCTGGGGCATGTTGTGTGGGTAGTTCGGTATCTTCTGAGGTAGTATTCCTGACCACATTTGGTGAGACCTGGCTATGTAACTGAGGTCATGATTGCACCTACACTGACAGTATGATGTGGGTATTCAGTGGAGTTAGTGGCATCTGTCCATTTAGGGCATGTGTATAAGAAATGGTATTCCCTTTGTGGGGTACATTTGCAGATTCTACATTTGTTGCAGGCATCCAATAGGGAACATGGCAAAAGTGCCACTGTACACATTTATTTGACTACTATGAATCTATGAATCTATGAGGGGATGGAACAAGGTGCCATGTCCTTTTACTTGCTGGATAACACACAGTCAGCAGATGTAATGCATCAAAGTACTTTTTAATATCAGTGGCACTGTTATGCTCAACAGACATGTAGTCCACTGCTATCACACCCTGGTTACTATCTGGGAGGCAATATGCAGGGGAACTACCAATACAGTGGTTGTTGCCTAACCAAGTGTGTGTATGATACATGGGTGGAGAGTGTTCTCTGAGTAATAGAAAGGTTGCCTATATTGTTCACTAATCCATACTGTCACATGTAGGGCTGTGGTTTTTCTACACCAATCTCTACGGTGTTTGACATCTGTTGGCCTTGTAATGGGGACATTGTGATGTATACTAGGTCCTCAGCATAATAATTTAGCAAAACTCACTCCCCAAGGGATCCTCTTATTACACAATCACTGCAACCCCCACACAGGGTACTGATGACAGACACACACATGCCATTACTGAGATTCAGACCCCTACCTAGCTATGCATTGCTACTACAGTGTACCGCATTTATCACATGTGCCACGAGCTTATAGAATGGCTGTTGTCCAAAGGTACTTCTAAGGTGAGGAACATTACCAGCCCTTGTAAATACTGGCATTGGGTGATGTAGTGGATGAGAGATCCCAAAAATAATTTTTCCCTACACACACATTTACATTTTCTAAGGGTGAGGTTCAAACTTCTATCTAACAATCTTTTTGAACCATTATGTTATGCATTTACCACATGCACCACTGACCGTACATGGTTTAGGGTTGGCAACAGGTACTTCTAAGGTGGATGATATTTGCAGGACTGCTAAAGTTAGGCACTGAGATCGGTACTGGGTGTAAATGGGGCCAAAATCTTTGGAGTATGGACATACATATGTACACACACAAACACCTGCCACGGATGAGTTTCAAACCCATACCTATGTAGTTACTTCTACTACATTGTCCCAAGTTTATTGCACGCGCCATGGAGCTTACATGTTGAAGAATTGTGCCAAGGTATCTTTGAACCTAAGTGACATCAGCAGCAGTGGTAAAGGAGAGGTAAGGGAAGTGTTGTAAGTGTGAATGACCACAAAATTAGGTCAATACAAGGATACACACACTCTCTCACACAAACACTCACATTTACACAGTTGCCAGGAACAGGACTAATATGCTACACTATAGTATTATGCAGTTATCATAAGTGCCATAGAGCTTATATGTTGGAGAGCTGTCCAAAGGTATCTTTGAAGTTGAGTAACATCAGCAGCAGTGCTAAAGGAGGGGTAAGGGGAGAGTAATAAGTGTGAATGTCCATAAAATCAGGTATCATCAAAGACACACACACTCTCTCACACAAACACACACAGTTTTACAGTTGCCATATCTGGAATTAGAACCCCTACCAAACTAGTATGCTACACTACAGCATTACACAGTTATAGCAAGCACCACAGAGCTTATATATTGGAGAGCTATCCAAAGGTATCTTTGAAAGTGAATAACATCAGCAGCAGTGTTAAAGGAGGGGTAAGCAGAGAGTAGTAAGTGTGAAAGTCCATACAATCAGGTATCATCAAAAACATACACACACACCCTCTCTCACACAAAGACACACAGTTGCCATGTCTGGAATTAGAACTCCTACCTGAATGGCATGCTACACTAGAGTATTAAGCAGTTATTACGAGTGCCATTGAGCTTATATGTTGAAAAGCTGTCCAGTGGTATCTTTGAAGGTGAGTAACATCAGCAGCAGTGCTAAAAGAGGGGAAAGGGGAGAGTAGTAAGTGTGATTGTCCAGAAAATCAGGTATCATCAAAGACACACACACACACTCGCACACAAACACACACAGTTTTAAAGTTGCCATGTCTGGGATTAGACCTCCTCCCTAACTAGTATGCAACACTATAGTATTACACAGTTAACGCAAAAGCCATTGAGCTTATAGGACTGGGACTTGGCCAAAGGGTTATTTCAAGGTGACTGACATCAGCAGGCATGCTAAAGTAGGACAATGGGAAGTATAGTGAGTGTGAATGGCCTCAAAATCATTCCTCTCCACCCACACAGACACACATACACACAGACACACACACACACACACACACACACACACACACACACTTGCCATGTTGGAGATTTGGACGCCTATCTAACTAGTTTTTTACATTACAGTATTACACGCATATCACAAGTGCCAAGTAGCTTATAGGGCTGAGACTTGGCCAGAGGGTTATTTCAAGGTGACTGACATCAGCAGGACTGCTAACATGGGCAATGGGAAGTGCAGTGTGTGTGAATGGTCCATAAATCATTCCTCTGGAAACACACACAGACACACACGCACTCAGTCACACACCTTTACATTTGACAGGACTGGGTATACAAATGCTAGATGAATACTGATTTGTACTGTCATGTTATGCAGTTAACACAGGCACCACAGACACTATAGGGCAGAGGGCTACCAAAAGGAATGTCTACAGTGATTGACATCAGCACATCATGTGATATCGGCCAATTGAATGTGTGGTGGGTGGGACAGGCCTCATAATGGAATTCTCTCTGTCTGTCTCTCTCTTCCTCACATCTGTGTGTGTGTATGTTTGACATATTAGAGTGTGTTGGCCTTGGATATGTGTAAGTATTCCTATCCAATGTCTGTGCAAAGCATGAATGGTGTACAATATGGTGTGTGTGCACAGGCATCTGTGAATGACAAATATATATAGTCCACTGTGTTATCAGACATGGGCTTAATTTCTCTAAGTGTAGGAGCATGCCCAGTATGACCTTCTGTATTGAGTGTGTGAATCCATTCCAGTTAAGGTTGTACTCCAGTCCAGGGTTTGGTGTTCTACACCTATAGCTAGTAACCTGTTTCTGCAGGATATCTGTAGATAGTTTGACAATATGGAGTCACAATGGGTGACAGATTGTGGAATACTGTAACTATTGCTGTCTGTGCTGCTTGTGTTACATGGTTGGTATTAGTAGAGATATTCAGACATATGTACTGTTTTACACTGTGACGTATTATGTTATCAACTACTGACAGATATACTAATCTGCCCACAGTTATTTCCTGGGAAATACAAGATGAATGAAGCTGTGTCCGGTATTGCGGTCCGCAGCCTACACATTCTTGGATGCTCATGCCATTCTGGGGGGGTAGCTGCAGACACTTGCTGATGGGTCTGTGTAAATGGTCCAGCACCTTGGTACTATGGTAGTTGAGGATCCCCTTCTTATACATATATCACCTTAGCAGAATGGCCATATCCTGGTGTGGCTGGACCTCTCAGCTGTACAGATTCACCCAGGATACCCAGAGGCAGGGCTCATATATCTGGTCAGTTCCCCTTCACATTGTGGTTTATGAGCAGGTTTCTAGCCACCCATTACTGGGTTTGCGCAGGCAGGGGTAGTATGGGCACACATCAGAGTTTCAGACTTCACTCACTCCATGATGTCTATGCTTCTACACCCCCACTCTGTTATTCTATCCTCTTCCTAACATTATGCGAGCGATATCTGAGAAGTATCCTTATAGCTGGACCTTCATCCCAGTGGTATTTAGGGGTTGGTCCACAGTTCATGCAGTAGGATATGGTGGGCATGCTACTTGGATTTGCCAACATGGCCTTGCATTTGTGTTCTGTTGACTGTGTTAGGTTGTTAGTTGGGACTTCATGAGATACCATACATTGGCACTACGGGTCAGGCACAGGCCTTTGAAAGAGGACTGTAGGCCATTTAGCAGTGATGCAGGCCATCTGTAGCAGGATAGTGCATTCTGTCACTCCTACATTCCAAGGCTATGAGCCAGTGGATTCCCCTGGGGTGACAGGGTAAGTGTGTGAGGTGTTAATGGCAATAGTTCCTGTCCATATTAATCCATTGGTCTGGACACAGGCAGGGTGCTGCTTACAGCTAGGGACACACCTGCATGCCTCTTCAGCATGCTGCATTCTGTGGGTATTCCCATAAAGAACTTGTGTCATACTGTACTCATTCCCAACAGCAAGGATATGACCTGTGAAAAACATGTGGCTGATGGTGGGGTGAGCTGAGTGCATGTGTGATATGGAAGCTACTTGCAGTTGACTCACAGAGATACATGGGACATTCCCCTTATGCTTCCTTGTGTGGGGACATAGGCAGTCTCTCATTACTTCATAACTGTGCCTTTTGTGGTCTGCCAGTGATTGGCCAGACTACATCAGTATTCCATACTACACGTACAACTAATGTGCTGCTGAGCTTTATGTACAATTCCAGAGTTGTGTGCAGTTGACAGTTATATTTTATGTACGCTGTCTAGGGTACTTCCACCTGTGTAGTGTGTGTATGTAAGGGCCCACATTCATTGCATGTTCATCTTTCAGACAGTGACAGATATTGATATCTGGACAGTGAGTATGGAGGACTGCTAACATGGGTATTGCTGAGAAGTATTGTGGTTGGCACTGCAGTTGCTGGAACATGGCCCTGTCATCCACAGTACTGCCCATAGGCCATGGAGACACAACTCTCCATGCTTACATGCTGACCACTTCCACACAATATTGAACACACAATAACCTAAAACATGGACCCCTGCATATTGTACATATGCAACAATCTATCCTGTAGCTTGGGCCAGCTCAAGTAATCTGTGCTCCACTGTTATTACACCTCACACTTACATGTTACTGCATTTCTACAGAGGATTGTGGGGGAAGGCACACCTGATGACTTTAAACATTTGCTATGACTCTGGTATTTCAAGTACTCTATTGGCTTCCATTTTATTTTGTATTCTGACCTATCATGAAGATTGGAGGCATATGAGTAGAGTACAGATCTTAGGTTTTATTGACCTACATTTCAGTTTCAGACTTCTTACCCTTCAGAACTATCATACAACTGCAAGACCTGTTGTACTCTGTCTGTGTAGGTCTGGAGGGGGGCTGTTCACCATTGGCATCAATTGGAGGTCATAGCCCAGCCTTTCTTTATCATCATCTACACCTGTCCTGCTGGCTGAGGCTGATGGTGGGTATGTGAGCCTCACTGACATGCATGTGTGTGTCCTATGGACACACATTTGGGCCACCACATGTACTGCAGTGGGATTTGTCACCTTGTCTAGTACTGCCTCATATGTTGACACCAGTATTTGTTATGGATTTCATGCTGCCCATATAGGTGTCCTCTATCTGCTCCCATCCAATTCAGCCACCCATTTCCCTTGCATGCTCACATCCATACCATAGATATACAACTATCATAACATACTACTCCATTCAGCAACACGGGTGTTGAGGAAATATATGTGCTCACCGGCATGTGCTGACATGGCATCTAGGAACTGGTGGAGTACCCTGGATGCTGATGCCTGTGAGATCCCCAAGATATCCCCTGCTGCCCTTTGGAAGGTACCTGTGGCTAGTATTCTTAAGCCTACACATACCTTTGTATCCACTGGAATGGGTTCCCCTCTGTTGGTTCTGTGTGTGTGGTGTGGCCGGCACAGCTCAACAATTTGTTGTAGAATGTCCCTGTCCACCCTATAGCACGCCACTACCTCCAGCTCATGTAGCCCCTGGTAGGTTACCCTGGGTCTGTACACTCTTCTCCTCCTTCTCACTGTGCGTTGGTCATCACCATTCACATCCTCACCACCCTCAGCCTCTTGCACATATTGATGTATGAGAGCGACAGCAGCCCCTAACATTGTATTAGTTTTGTCAGGTAAAATTTCCCTGTCTGTGTACACTGGTGGTGTAGAGTATGTGGGGAAAAAACAGACTGGAAGGTGTTTGCATAGTTTATAGTAGTGTGCTTGGCTATTCCATGTGTAATTGGCTGATTCTGATACATTTCACCTGCCAGCTATGCTAGTTCTCCTTGATTGCCTTCCTACTGCTGTTTTCTCTTCCCATTGCCTTCCCATTTAAGCCCCGAGGTGCAGCGCACATACCGAGTGCTCAGATGTGAACAGAGCTGCTATTTTGTTTTTTTTGTTTAAAACCTGGTGCATGGCACACCTGTTTAGAACACTGCTAGGCAGCCACAGACACACCTCCTTCCTTAGCTGTGCTTAGCTAATGGCAAACATGGGCCGCAGAGCTCCAATAAGCTTACAGCATGCATGACACTCCCCCTTATGAAGTCATCCTCCTCTTAGACTTATACAATGGTGTTGCTGCACCTGCACAGTTGGGCGCAAGCTAACACTGAGAGAAAATCTATGATTCAGTATCAATCCCCTCATTTGCATAAAACAGAATGCTAATTCATAGTTACCATGCTAACACTCAGCCTTCCCCCTTAGCAGCCACTATTCCCTGGTATTGTTGTCTTATGCATGCCATTGACTATTATGGCAAAATGCTGATTCGGGTTTAAAACCTTATTTCCAACTTTTTTTCTTATTTTCGGGCCAATTCCATTTGCGTACCACTGCCCTACGCTTAAACAGCCGAGATCGGCCAAAAAAAAAAGTTGTTTTTTTATAATTTTGCAACTATTTCTCATGCCAATGGCCATATATTTGGCCATTGGCATGCCTACTACATTGAATACATGCTTTCTTTAGAGTTGTCATGCCTCCATTTTGTAATTTGCAGAAATGTATTTGGTTAGTAACTGAATACATTTCTGCAGTATACACTATTCCTGCACAGATGCCTGCCTGCTTCCTGGATCACTAATTCATCTTATTTGCATTGTTTTCACCAGCAAGTGTGGTAATTAGCATATAGCAGTGGTGTCTGTGCGGGAATAGTGTAGGCACACTCGTGCATGTCTCCGGGGCTCGTTCCTGGATCGCTCGGCGGCCATATTCTGTGCTGCAGCTCTTGCACTATTCAAGCAGTCCGTACAGAGCTTGCTGAATCCAGCAGTCTGACTTTCATACAAATGTTTACTTTAGCCGGTATTATACTTTCTACTCAGTTTCCTATTTGCCTCCAGTATTACCTCACAAACTTCATTAGGTGTTCTGCTCCTAATATTTTATCTTGTCACTACTTTGCCCTCTGTAGCAATCTAAATTGCCTTTCCCAAATTTACATTCATTTCTGTCTACCACTTTGGAACCACTTCAGTAACAGGCATGACAACTGCTATTCTATCACTGATTTGTTTAACTTTTATCTAGTCAAAGTCAAAGTATTCAAAAAGTTAATTTAAGAGACTGACGATAGCTTCAGAATTCATTCCTTTAGCTTCAACACATGTGACACCATGCCCTTTCACAAATGACATTTTAATATAAAATGTTCATTCATCTTATTAATGACTCATCTCATATGTAATACTCTGTCCCTTAGAGAATGAAACAGAAAAGTAAATGACTTCTGCATTGTTTTTGGCCCATACTATAAAATGTATGAAAATCTTTACTTTGTCATGTTTTGGTGCAATTTAGATGCATGAAAATCTCTTGTCTCCGGGTAATTTGCTTTGCAGAATTGAAAAGCTCTAGAGGGTTGAACATTGACATTTTTGGTGTGTTTTTTTTTTTTGTTAATTTTATATTTTTGGCTGAAAAATCTGTAAAACAATTTTCCTGTAAAAAATAGAGCTAAGTCTGAGATCAATAGCATCTCTCCAGCTTTTTGTCATAGTTTCTAATGGCACTTTTCAGTTATTTTAAACAAAAACTCTCTCACTGGACAGACACCGTGTCATGATGCACACTGCTGATATTAACTTATGTAATAGATTGGCATATACAAAGTTATGATGTAGCTTTAATCTCAGATAAAATGGCCACATACTCAGAACATGCTCAACACTGCAGCTTCTTCTTAACTCTATCAATGGCAGGCTATGCCTTATGTGTAATGAACTATACTTACATTTTTCCATGTTTATTTTTGGACTGTGGTCCTTGCACCAGTTTCTAACATAGTCTATCTCATGTTGGATCAATTGTCAGTCATTGGAGGAATTAATAACAACACAACATTCAAAGTCTTTAAACTCATCTGCAAACATATAAAACCTCAGGCCAGGAGTTTTGGCTTGAGGGTCTGATAAACAGATGCCATTTAAGATATGACCCAACATTAAACCCCATGAAACAGATGCTATTTAAGATACTCCCCAGCATTAAACCCTGTGGTACACCACTGACAACTTGTTTTGGTTACACAAGTAGCACGTGTAACTCCAACCACATGGGTTCTGTCAGACAACCAGTTAGCCATTGATTGCAAATATATGGATTGATATTCAAATTTTCAAGTTTGTCAATAATTGGTCTCAATAATAACTACATGGGTATTAATACAGAAGGCCTTTACCACGTCTCAACATGTTCTGCATAGTGTATAACCACTGCTTTGGTGACTTTTCTAAAGAAATTAATTATGTTAAGGGGTATAAACTAGCTTCAACAAAAGTAAATCTATGATAGTCCAAGAAAAGATAGTTTCCAAATTTATATTAATGAAGTCTGTTATAATACATAATATTGCTTTGCACATCAGTGTAGTGAGGCTATTAAGTCTTTTGTTAACAGGGTCCATGGCTGGTCACCTTTGCTAAAGAATTATAATACTTGTTTTTCAGGTTTTTTGAATATAACCAGTGAAGAGATTTAGGTAAAAGATGTTATGACAGGCCATATTTGGTAGTGGTAATCAGGCAGCCTGCTATGTTGTCTGGACCCATGCATGTGGAGTCCTTAGCTTCTGACAATCTGAGATGACTTGTTCCATATTCATTATAGGGGTGAATGTGACTTCAAAAACTGTGGAATGGATATAACTGTGACTAGAGTATTTTTTTTTTTTTAAGAAAGATACTATTTCTTTTGTGTTGGAGTAGTTAGTCTTATATTGGATTAGGTCCAACCATTGCTGGGTGTTCGTTCTTAACTTCCTGACATAGTCAAAAATCAGTCATGATTTTTGGTTTCAGGTGCAATTCTAAGCTTATATTCAGGTTTGAGCTTCTTAAAGGTTCCGTCAATCTCTTTACTATTATTAACTGTGCCTTAAGGTAGGTATAATGGGACCGCAAGGGATTGTTTTTTTTAATGTTGTATTATATTAGGTTCAGATGGTGACTATCTTATTAAGACCACTATTTAAACAGGAGGAGAATCAGTGGTATTGGCAGCATTTTTAGCAATGCAATTCATTGGTGGTGGATTGCATTATGTAGGTCATCACATAAATGAAGAAGGTTCATTTGTGAAAAGTGCTGAAACACTGAGGTATGTTTAGGGGGCATGGGGGAGTACCAGAAATTTCAAAGGAAAATGTCACAGATTTTTTTGTCTGATTTAATAAGGAAAGATAGTTCAATGATGCACATGAAGGTATTCAAGAATGGGCCATATCTGTCAGTGCAAGAATAAACGTGTTTCATCCCTTAGTAGGATGGCTATTTCTACAGCGAACTTATAATTTCAAAGATACACCTGACATGATGATCAATAATGGTGTAGATAATCTTGTTTACTGATTGATAGTTAATGTTCCAAAATATGAAGTTGTTAGGATTATTGGGAATTTCAGGAAAGCTGTTAGGGCCTGCTATCATGGTGAATATGTGGCGGAGTGAACATTCTATAGGTTGCTGTGAAGAAATAATTAATCTTGCTTAGGCTGATTTGGACAACTAGGACTTCAGTTCAAAGTTAGCTTGATAATTAAAATGTTATGAGGTGGTGATTTCCCTGACAAATACTGATACACCCCCCATAATTACCAGTATGTCTAAATACATGATAGACTCTAAACCAGGAATAGAGGAAGTGATTTTCTTGCTTTCAAACTATGTATCTATGGCACTTATACACATCTGTTCAAGTTGCAGGATGGCCTTAAGTGCTGGTGTTTTTTGTTAAGACTGCTAGCACTGAGTAATGCCACCTCAATGTGTTATAGATTAGATTCTACTAACTTGGAATCTCCAGCAGATGGAGTCTACCTAAAAACAGTGCTGTGGGAGGAGTAACCAAATGTGAAAGAGATGGTTAGGGATCGCCAAGAATGACAACAGCTACATAGTCAATGATTAAAGCCAATTATCTGGTGTTTGAATCTTGGCATCATAGGTTCATAGGTTCATAGGTAGGGACTAGGCTATCTGCCCAGGGGTATTTATAAGCCTAGCCAGAATGTGTTGGCTTTTGCCTCCCTTTTAGATTAGTTTCCTGAGCCTCTGTTCAGCAGGGCCACTGAAGTGATCCCAGGGGTAAATTTATGATATTCCATCCACTCGTCAAGATTTCTCTTGAAGAGAGTCAGTGAGGGGCTTTGCCTAACATAGATTGGGATTCTATTCCAGAGTGAGGGAAGTCTCTGGGACAGGAATTTATCCCTCCAGCATGTCCTATTTATTGTTGTGCTGAGGTTTAAATCCCTAGAGTGTGTGGCTCTAAGAGATTTGGTTTTCTTGAGGTGGAGCATGTCCATTAATTCCGGGTTAGACATGGCCTTGTACATCAGGCAGAGATCACCTCTGAGTAGGTGGTAAGCGACCGAGTAGAGCTGGAGTTTTTTTAGTCGAGCTGCATAGGGCATCTGTTTGAGGCCCATGATCATCTTGGTGAGGTACTTCTGTTGTCTTTCCAGCTGTTGCAGGTATCGTGTAAGGTACATCCCAAATGGGGCATTGTACTCTATTATGGGCCTGATGAGTGATGAGTAGAGGGGCATAATAACCTCTCTTGATCTAGATGTGAACCCTTTTGTGATTAGGTGGGCTACACAGAAGGATTTTCTAACCACTTTGGCAATGTGATTATCAAAGGAGAGGTTGCTATCTACTTGGGTCCCCAGATCCCTAATTACATCTTCCATGCTTAGTGGATTACCACCTATGTGGTAGTTCGTGGGCACTTTGTTTTTCCCAAAGGGGATGACTATGCACTTTTTGGCATTTAGCTTGAGGCCATGATTCTGACACCAAGTATTCATCTCCGTGAGACCCTTCTGGAGGATGTCTATGTCAGCCAGAGAGTCGATTATGGCCCCCAGTTTGCAATCATCTGTGAACTTGGTCAGCCATAGTCCTCCCGTGCTTGCCTGTACGACAGAGAAGTATATACCAAACAGGAGGGGTCCCAGGACTGAGCCCTGTGGGATGCCACTTGTAACCGGTTTAGAGTCGGACATAGCACCCGCAACTCTGACCATGTGAGTTCTATCCATGAGCCAGTTGGCAACCCATCTCATGACATAGGGGTTAATGTTCAAGCTGGTAAGCTTATCTATAATGCCAGAGTGGGGGAATGGTGTCGAAGGTCTTTGCGAGGTCCAGGTAGGCTGTGTGGACTACCTTTCCCTCATCTATGGCCTTGGTAACTGTTTCAAATAAGTCAACTAGGTTTAGGAGGCAAGATCTGCCTTTAACAAAGCCGAATTTGGTAGGGTCCAGTGTCTGGAGGTTCCCAATGTCTCTGTTAATGAGGTCCATGATGATGTGCTCCATAGCTTTGCAGACCAAGCTAGTCAGGCTTATAGGGTGATAGTTCCCAGGATCCGTTGTGGCACCCCCTTTGTGGAGTGGGATAACTGTTGCTGTACGCCATTCTTTGGGTACATAGCCTGTGGTAAGGCTGAGTTTGAACAGTGAATTTAGGTGAGGGGTTAGTTCAGTTTGGAGCTCGTGTAAGACACAGCCTGGGATAGCGTCCAGTCCCATTGATGCTGTGTTTTTGGCTTTGGAAAGGGCTGTTTTCACCTGTGTGTCTGTGATATCTGGGGCTCTACATTCTTCTAGGATGGACGCAGGCCCTTTTGGGGGTGAGGAGGGGTGGTAAAGTTTGCACTGAATCTGTCAGCTAGTATGTTGGCAATGTCAGTTGGTTCAGTGTATTTTTTGCCATTTTGCACTAGCTCAGAGCAGATCTGAGAGTCGCCACCTAGATTCTTGTCATAGCTAAAGAAGGCTTTGTGATTATGTTTAGAGTCTTTGGCAATTTTTTTTCGAAGCTGGCCTTGGATGATTTCATGAGGGATCATAGTTTCTTGCTGATACTGATCAGGGATGCCTTCCCTTTTTGGGATTTTGCTCTATCATGTAATAGTTTCCTCCTTCTGTTGTATAGCTTATTTATGGCTGGGGTCCACCAGACTGGTTTCCTCTTTTTGGAGGAGTGAGTCTTGGTTTTACTTGGGATGGCTCGATCCATGCATTCCTGTAGGTGCTCATAGAGTGCATTTGTAAAGGATTTTGCGGTTTGGGCAGCATTATCCTTTAGCAAGGGGGCTTTGAAACTTTCCACCCCAGTCCTGAGAAGTGTGAAGTTTGCTTTTGAAAAGTGTTTCACAGTGGTTTCCTTGACTGGGGGTGGGGTCGGGATGTGGATGTCCAGTGTGATTAGTTTATGGTCTGATCTTACCAGCGATAGGTTTACCTCTGGTGTGGAACATTGGTCCCCCATGTTGGTGATGATCAGGTCTAATATGTTGTCACCTCTTGTGGGAGTGGTGACCAGTTGTTTCAGGGTGTTTGAGTTTATAAACTCTAGGAAGCATTGGGCAAATTTCCCAGTCAATGTTTGGGTAGTTGAAATCACCCAATATCATGGTGTTAGGTAGGACCTTCATATTTTTCAGTGTTCTCAGGAGTGCTGAGTGGGGGTCCTGAGACAAAGTGGGTGATCTGTAACAACAATCTGAAAAGCAGCTTTGCCCACTGTTAGTTGCACATGGATGGTCTCCGAGGCCTCATGCTGTGCCACTAACCTGGAGGTGTGGGTATCCTTGATGAAAATGGATACACCCCTGCCTTTTGTATTTTGGTCCGGGTTCTGGGACCGAAAGGTGTGGTATGAGTTATAGCCTGGTAGTGCTGGGGTGCTCTCTAGAGCCTTGAACCAGGTTTCTGTTACTACACAGATATCAATTCTCTCCATACTGAGGAGTGCCTTGAGTGCGTGCATTTTGAGGTTTAGACTTCTGGCATTGAGTAGAATTACCCTCAGTTTTTGGTTTCTGATTGATGATAAAATACCACTCAAGCTGAGTATCTTTCATCTCTCCGACACATGCATAACATGATCAAACATAGCGTTCTGCATGTCCCTCAGTGTAGAGCACCTAAGGGCACTCACCCACACATAGACCATTATCCAGAACATAATCATGTTTTTAAGGATGGAGGGTTGAAAGACCCTTTGTTACATCATGGATCATAGCTCCATAAATACAGTGCATTGTCAACCTGTTCTTATCCTGTTTGTTATGTTTGCAATCCATATGCCTGAGAATAGAGTCATCTATTAATAAAACATTCCCATGGTTGGGTAGAGTCTCAGCAGGGTTAAGAGCTTGGAGTCTGTACACTAGTCACTCTTAAAGCTGTGTGTACTAGGTATGAGTGAGCTTACTGGGGGGCACAATAGCAGACAATGGGTTTCATCTGAAAATGGTACCCCAATAAATGCACGTCTGATAAATAAGAAAAGTACTAAAACTGGTGTTCAGTTAATAAAGTATTAAATAATAAGCACACAAATCTGGTGTGATTACTAAGCTAATGGACGAGTATCAGTTTAGCAGTCAAATATCAGCAATGTGATGGATTTAAGTTAAAAAGAAAAATCATTTACAATCATGCAAGTGTACTGAGACAGAGAAGGTGCCTCAAGTATAACGAAAGACTAGAAATCACTGACAGCAAACTGAGAAGTGAAAACTTGTTGAAATACGTATCTGCCAAACCTATGTATAACAGTAAAAGCATTTTGGCAGAGGGCCAAATGCCCCTGCAGTCCACCCCTTTATTTAAATATACTAATTCTGTGGTTGTATAACTGTACATAAAAAAACATACAGTAAAATATAAATACACCTGGTGCTTGTTCTGTTCAGGGAGTTAGGATGCAGCTTGCAGTTAATGGATTTTTTTGCAAAATGATTGATCTCAAATTGTGCAAGCCTAACTGCTTTGCAATCTAGTGAAATTGCATAATTGTCAGGACCTTATCCCTTTTAGAAAGGTTCATGCAGTATGTATTAGTGCTTCTTTTTATATCATCTTGTTAGACAACTGCCCCTCTGTGACCTTGTTTAAGTGTAGCCTGGATGACTGGATGGGAAATTGTAAATTCCTGCCGAGGACTTCACCTATGACCCTCCTAGATATGGGCAGCCATTGCTAACAAAGATCTTGAGTTTAGGCAAGATCCTTTATATACTGCTTTCTTATTTACATTTATTGTAAAAAGCTTTTGTATACTTTTTGCTAATTTTCAATTGTTTAACTTTATTGCAGTGTTTCTGGAGCTTTTCTCTCAGGGCCTCTGCTGAAAAAGGGCTATTCAGCTCAGTCGGACAATCCCGGTCAACAAATGTAAAATAAATAAATAAAATAATAAATATTGTGTTCCTCTAGTATTATATTGGGTACACATTCAGATCAATAGTTCAGTAACCACCTATGAACCTATGTCTCCTACACATGGTCAAAACTATTCTTAATTGTCCATAAAGTAATGTACATTTTCATAGGCATATACAAGGCTAATGACCACCAAAGTCTTTATAAGACTAGCTGTGCAATTCAACCCAGTTGTGTCCCTCTGCAATATCACGTTAATTAGGATGTGGTAAAATGAAGGGGAAGAGATTCAAACCCTGCCACATGAACAGCTCATTAACATGTTGGAGCTCTAGTCCTTTGTGCTAACCCAGAGTGATAAAGAATGACTTCCAAAGTCATATTTTGGCTTTCAAGATTTTTATACTTTATGCATTATGATCTGTTACCTCAAGATCTGTAATGACTGCATGAACTTTCTAACATAAAGCCATTTTTCTTTCCTGTAGTGTCTTTTCTGTCAGCAGTCATCATGGAGGCATATTAATGAATTTTGATCAGAGTAGCATTGTCTTCTTAGAATTTTCAAATACAGGATGGTGACACTAAAAATATATTTATATATCAATGGGCTTACAGTAAGGTGAGAGTCCATGCTACAGAATAAATTATTGATCTGAAATATTTAACTACACCATTTATTTTACCAGTGGCTCATTGCCTTGGTTATTTGGCATATTGTAATGCATTCTGGACAGCAGCTGAAATGTGTCCACTATGACCATGCCAATATATCAGTTAGTAATATTAACAAAATAAATAAAAATAAAATTGTCTATCATTATAGCAGCTTGCTCATACACGTACGCATTTTTGCCCCATAATTAATATGGTACTCTTGAAAGCTTTTTCATTCATTCTTTCTTTCTTTTGTTAGCTGGGTACGTACATTTGTCTGTTTCAGGCATGACTCTGGCCTAGAAGACATTACACATTGATTAGTCTAAGGAATCTAAAACAAATGTTTAGTGCATGGCAATAGCTCTGGCACATGTATACACAGAGGTATATTGAACTATGAAAACTGCATTTCATCTTAAATGCAAATTATTCCATTGTCAAATAAAAATGGCAGTTTTCAAATGTGTGAGGAGGGCAAGAAATGAAAGATTGGAGGAATAGCTAGTACAGGGACACAGTATGAAATAGTATCTAAACAGAGACAATTATCTAATAAAGTCAGGTGCAATGACTGGGAGAGATTACAACACAAAGATTTTGTGTGAGATGTGTCCTCCAGCAAATTTGGAAGTAGCAATGGGGAGAAGGTGAAGGGCTGGGAATAAAAAGCTAATTGATGAATGTAGTATGCTTTTCCAGAGATGACCTGCACCTGTCATCCCTGGGATTCCGGATACTGGCTAAGGTTCTTGCCACCCCTATAGTGCCTTTTTTAGGTAAGGTTCAAATGACAAATTTACCACCGTAACAGGAACAGGCAAGCAAAAACTGAGGGTGATGCTACTCAATGCTAGAAGTCTAAATCTCAAAATGCACTCACTCGAGGCACTCCTTAAAATGGAGAACATTGATATCTGTGCAGTGACTGAGACCTGGTTCAAGGCTCCAGATAGCACCCCTGCACTACCAGGCTATAACTCATACCACACGTTTCGGCCATTGAACCTGGACCGGAACACCAAATGCGGAGGTGTGTCCATATTCATTAAGGATATCCACACCTCCAGGCTAGTTGCTCAGCATAATGCAGCTGATGTTATCCAAGTGCAACTAACTCTGGGCAAAACTGCAATCCAAATTGTAGCTTGCTACAGATCACCCACCATGTCCCAGGATTCCCACTCCTCTTTTCTTGATATACTGGAAAATATTAGGGTTCATCCAAACACCCTAATAATGGGTGATGTCAACTACCCCACCATTAACTGGGAAAACTACTCATGTACCAACTCTTTTGCTCAACGCTTTCTGGAATTCATAGACTCCAATGCCCTTGATCAACTTATCCACACCCCCACCAGGGGCAACAATATCCTAGAACTAGTCATTACCAACATGAGTGACCGGTGTTCCACACCTGAAGTCAATGCCTCATTGGTCCGATCTGACCATAAGCTAATTACCCTAGATATCCACATCCTGCCCCCACCCTCCCATTAAGGAAACCATGGTAAAAAATTTCTCCAAAGCCAACTTCATGCTTCTTAAGACAGAAGTGGTGAACTTCATGACACCCATGCAGATGGACAATACAGTTACGACTACTGAATCCTACACAATTGCACTTTATAAGCACTTACATGAGTGCATGGATCATGCTATCCCAAATAGAACCAAGACGCTATCCTCCAAAAAAAGGAAGCCAATCTGGTGGTCCCCTGCCATAAACAAACTGTACAACAGAAGGAAGAAACTGTTGCAAAAGAGAGTAAAATCCCATGAGTGGACGAGCTCCCTGGTCAGCCTCAGTAAGAAGCTGTGATCCCTGATAAAATCCTCCAAAGCTAGTTATGAAAACAAAATCACCACTGATTCTAAAGACAACCACAAAGCATTCTATAGCTATGTCAAGAATCTTAATGGCAACACTCAGATCTGCTCTGAGTTACGGCACAATGGCACTAAATATACAGACCCAACTGATATTGCCAACATCCTGGCAGATAGGTTCATTGCTAACTTTACCCCCCTCTCACCCCCTAAACAGCCCATCTCTATACTGGAAGAATGCAAAGTTCCTGTAATCACAGCTGCACAGGTAAACACCATACTCTCCAAAGCTAAGAACACAGCATCCATGGGACCAGATAACATCCCAGGCTGTATTCTACATGAACTACAGAATGAACCGGCACCCTACCTAAGTAACATGTTCAGTCATAGCCTCACCTCAGGCTTTGTGTCTGCTGAATGGTGCACAGCGACAGTTAGCCCACTCCACAAGGGGGGAGCCACCACAGACCCCGGGAAATACAGCCCCATTAGCCTGATGAGCCTGGTCTGCAAGGCCATGGAACATATCATCATGGAACTTATAAAAAAAAAACATTGGTAATCTCCAAACTCTGGACCCCACCCAGTTCGGGTTTGTAAAAGGCAGATCATGTCTCCTAAACCTGATAGACTTCTTTGAAGCAGTCACCAAAGCCATAGACAAGGGTAAGGTGGTTCACACAGCCTATCTAGATCTTGCCAAGGCTTTCAACACCATCCTCCACTCTGGAATTATAGATAAACTCACTAAACTAAGTATAAATCCCTATGTCACAAGATGGGTTGGCAAATGGCTCACTGACAGAACCCACACTGTGAAAGTCCAAAGTCCAAATCCGACTTCAGACCAGTGACAAGTGGAGTACCACAGGGTTCAGTCCTGGGTCCTCTCCTGTATGATATCTACTTCTCTGAAGTACAGGCTAACACAGAAGGTCTTTAGCCAATGAAGTTCGCAGATGACTGCAAACTAGAGGCCATAATCAAAACTCCTAATGATGTGGACATCCTACAAAAGGGCCTTACTGAGACAGATGCCTGGTGTCAAAGTCATGGCTTCAAGCTCAATGCCAAAATGTGCACTGTCATCCCCTTTGGTAAAAACTCTGTACCCATGAACTACACCATAGGCGGTAGTATACTTAACTCCAAAAGTGTGATAAGAGACCTTGGGACACAGGTGGACAGTAGTCTCTCCTTTGATAATCACATTGCCATAGTAGTCAGGAAATCCTCCTACATTGCACACCTCATCACAAAAGGTTTCTCATCTAGAAAAAAAGAGGTCATCGTTCCCCTCTACTCATCATTCATTAGACTCATTTAGAGTACAACGCCCCTTTTGGTATCTACCTCACAAGACATATACAACAGCTGGAAAGGCCACAGAAACACCTCACAAAGAGGATTACTGTCCTCAAACAGATGCCCTACGCAGACCATCTCAATAAACTCCAGCTTTACTCTGTCACATATCGCCTACTCAGAGGTGATCTCTGCCTAACATACAAAGCTATGTCAAACCCAGAGCTGTTGGACATGCTCCACTTAAAGAAATCCCAATCCCTCCAAGCTACACGCTCTAGGGACCTAAACCTTGACACGATAAACAGAACATGCTGGAAGGATAGAGTCCTGTCCCAGAGACTTCCCATACTCTGGAATAAACTACCTATCTATATCAAACAAAGCTCCTCATTAGCACTCTTCAAGAAAAATCTTGATAATTGGATGGGAAATAGGAAATTCACCCCGGAGATCACCTCTGTGGCTCTGCTCAACAGTGGCACAGGAAAATAATTTTCTTGGGTGGCAAAAGCCAGGGTACCTTTTTGGCTGGGCTTGTATAGGTCCCAAGGCCGATAGCCTAGTGCGTACCTACCTATGAACCTAGTGTGTAAAGTAAAGGACAGACATAGCAGCATTATAAGAGATATAGCAGTATGCAGGCGGTGACTTATCCAGTAATATTAAAGCAAATGCACTTTGAGCTCAGTCAGAGATGTTTTATGAGTTCTCATAGTACACCAGGGATGCCCAATCCTTTAAAATTGTTACTGTTATTATTTAATTACAACAGCGCAAAACTGATGTCTTTGGGCACCACATTCTATAGGTCACACAGAAAGAGGAATTGTTTTCCAAAGTTTTATAAACTGTTTACTGAAGCTTTGAAAGTTATGTTTGGCCTCGATTTTTTCTGGAGATGACTTACAGGCTTAAGGTGCAAGCTTGACAAAAGAGTTTTCAACCTTAGTTATGTGAATGGGTGTATAGATAGAAGAGTGTCATTGGAGTTTTGTAGAGAATAGCATGTGCTTCTGAAAAGAAGCAAGATTTTAAGAGGAGGATAGTAGTTGTCACTTATTAACTTAATACTGAGTATGTTGAAGAGGAGTTGATAGTCCGGTGTGGACTTGGAGGCAGTTGGATTTTAAGATAGTGAGCCAGTAATGTTCATTGAGGTGGCTGAAGTGAACAAATCCAAGGAATTAAATTTTGTTGTTTTGAAGTATATCCATATTGGAAATTGAATAGTTATTTGTGAGAAGGCCATATTCTCATCTTGGTAGCAGTACAGTAGCTTATCTGATGCCTGATGTGAGAAGGTGAGCTACTTTATATGTTACTGAATTTGTTGAGGACTTCATTGTCTTGACCCTCAATGTGAGATAGAAAAGAGAGTGTCGGGTCAAGTACTATTCCCCAATTATTTTAATGATGTTTCTTTTGTCAAAGTGTGACTGAGAGACTGAAGTTTCTTATTGAATTTGGCAAGAACAATGTTAATTATACATTAATCTGAGTCTGTTTACTTGCATTTTATGTGGGCCATGGAAATTCATGTTACATTCTCTTAAAATGATGAGTCAATTATTTTTATTTAAAGGGAGTTTAGAGTCCAGCAGAGATTTCAGTTTTGTAATGGAACAATGGAAGGATATAGAAACAGGGACAATATATATTTTGGATGCCTTGTATTAATGTCTAGTTGAGGTCAGTGTCTTTGGTCAATTTATTTTTTGCTATTAGGGTTGCTTAGTCCATTTGGATGTTTTGAATTAGTGTCCTGACACTGCCTCCCTGCCTCTTGTGCAGTCAGCTGACATTGAAGATTGTATAGTGTCAAGATATACTGAGAGGGATCCAAGTATCAGAAGTTTTAGAGCATGTCTGGGCTAAATTAAGAAACAGAGTAGTGACCACAGCCAAACGGAGTGTTCAGAAGAAGTGAATAGGATAGAGGTAGTAGTTATTATGGACTTAAGTGAGTATAAATCTAGATTTCCATGTGGTGGCTGGGAAAAGGCATTTGGGGAAAGCAAAGTGAACCAACAATGGTGAGCACCATGATTAAAACACCCCATGCATCCTCACTATTACTCCTTCCCTAAAGCCCTGAGATAGTCAATGTAACTAATCTCAGGTAAGTAAGAAAACTTCATGTTGGCAAATACTGTATGTGATTGAGGCAAGGAACCAGCTTACATTGCCTAATTGCTTTAGAAAGAGGACCAAATTAATGCATAAGTCGCCAGACTAGCTGAAGATACAAGAGTGTTGTTATACACTTGGGCAGAACATGTTCTTTTCATCTCTAGCAGTAGTGGCAATATTCCACCATAACATTTCAGCATAATACAGGCAGAGGGGAATAGCAAACAAATAAACAAAGGCTGTTCTTTTCAAGTCACCTAGAAATGTTAGTTAGGCGTGATAAACAGTTGGGTTCAGTTTACTGCATCTTGCTAGAGCAGGAGATTTAAGCTGTTACAGGAACAGAGATCTTATGTTCAGTATAAATAAGAGGCTAATAGAGTTCTGATCATTTCAAAGAAGTTATATGAAAGATGCTGAAATCATTCGTCTAATACTTCAAATGGCAACTCATAATTAGGTTAGGAAATATCAGTTGCTTCTACAACTGCACGAGAAACCAAGCCAGGCAATGCCATAGACCACTACCTGTAAAGACCAAAAGAAAATATGTTAGAGAAAAAAGTCTGTAGCAATGGAAGAGTAGCAGATGAATTACAGGTAATGATTTGCAGAATTAAGCTGAATACCTGGCTGAGAAAGATACTCATTGAGACATCTCAAAATCGTCCACCTTGGGTATCCTGAATTTTTTTGGAGTTTGAGAAAGTATTGGCCTTGTTGTTACTATACTATTATTCCAGACCAAAACATGTATTATACCAAGATGTCTTCATGGGTTTTACAACAATGAATGAAAGTGACTGAAAAATCTAGATTAATAAGAACACAAAGTAAGACAGGTATATCATGCAGAGCATACCGCTGCTGGGGAACAGACCTCTTCCCTCATCTACATCAAAGAATGTTCTTCCCTATCCATATTCAAGTGCAGCTTAGATCTGTGCACGAGAAGCAGAAAGTTTACCTCAGGGTTGCCCTCTGCTACTAATGAACAGAGGCAGCTCCTAAATGCTTTATCCCATGCATGGATCCCTCTCAAATTATCTATTACATGATCCCAGCTATTCTCTTTAGAGGTAATATGTACAACTATTGACCGTGGGATGGGTAAGACCAGTCTATAACCAAATGGGATGGATTATTTTGAGCACAAAAAGGGAAAATTGGCATGCTTAAAATGGCCCACAGGGGCAGCCTAGTACTTATTTATAAACCTATAAACCTATAAGCCTGAGTGGTAGGAGCTAGAGAGCAAGTTTCCACACCTTTATCTATTATGTTATTTAAATTAGATTGACAGACTTTAGAATGTCTTTGAAACTTGTTGCAGTAAAACATCAAAATGATCATGTACGTCAAACATGACTCTTAAAATAGAACCCTATCTGCATGGAAAAGACATTTGTTTCATAAAAATGGCACAACTGCACGCTGCTAATGCCAGTCAAAATTGCCTAAGACAGGAGCTATGATCTCTATATCCACATCATTGCTGTCAATTAATATGTGAAGGCTGGCTGACATTAGGCCAGCTGATAAACACAAACTACTGCCTGAGATTAAGACCAAACCAATTCAGGATACCACACAGTTTCTTAACATTGTGAATGATAAGCAACTTGAAGCAACATGGTATATGTGTACATTGGATATCAAGGCACTTTATACCAATATTCCCCATTGGGCTGGGTTGCTGGTGACTTCATCAGATCTGATAAAGTCACCTTTTATGGGACAAAAGCACTCATTTATTGTGTTTGAAACTTTTTATTAATTTTTTAACCAACCTCAGCTGCTCTGTGGGAAAACTTTTTAATGTTTTATAGTTTTCTGGTTCATTTTTTGTTATATATAGAGGAACATCCAATATATGATAACAGTCACAATATTTATATATCTAAAATTAATATACGGAAATGTTATTTGGACCATTGTTGGTTAATATGGAAATCGGAGGTGATATACTTAAATGAGTTTATACAGTATTTGAATGACAACAAGTGGGGTTTACAGTTTACAGTTAATTATAATTTGTATAAGATTTAATTTTTGGATGCTAAGATTATAAAAACTGTGGATGGTACACTTGAGACTTCTTTATTTAGGAAGGAATTTAGCTATAATTCTTTGTCAGAAGCTAGTAGTTGTCATCCTTCATATATTATTAACAACATTCCTAAGTCTCAATTTCTTAGGGTTAGAAGGATTTGTTCATATAAAAACAAAGTGAGGAACATACAGAAAGGTTTTGTGCAAGAGGGTATAAACCATTTAAAATACAGTGGGCCCGTAACTATGCTTATTCTGCTGCTAGAGATAAATAATTAACATATAATGTTCAGAAAAAAATGTGAAGCAACTGTTCGTTTGGTTACCAGTTATGGGAGTAACACTAAATTATTTGGTGAATCGGTGCATCAACATTGGGAGACACTTATGTTAGACAATAAGCTGGCACATATGTTACCACAAAGATGTAGATTTACCTATTGGAGGGGTAAACCTAAAGGAAATTATTTGAATCATTTTAAAAGGAATTCCTATAAGGGTGGCAGTAAACAATTGTCCTTGGAAGGTAAGCCATTGGTTGGTTGTTACCCTTGTGGAAATTTCTCAGCATCCAAATTTGTGGTTAAAACCAAAGAATTTTCACCTGCTAACACCCCTTGTGTTTTTGAAATTCATTGTTTTGTTAACTGTGTTTCAGAATGGGTAATATACTTGGTAGAATGCTCTTGTAAAGCATTTTATGTGGGACAAACTTTGAGACAATTTAAGTCTTGGATATATGAACATTTGAATGATGTGAGAAATAAACGCATGTCCAATGCTTTATATAACCATGTGACTGTACATTCTACAGCTAAATATAGGTTTAACATAATTGATCGAATATGTATAAGCAGTTGTAATAAAATGGGGTAGTATAGCTTGTTGGACAAAAAATAATGTAATTGGATAACTAAACTAGGGGCATTGTTCCCTCCTGGTCTCAATGATATGTACTAATTGTTTCACTGGAGAGGGTTTATATACAAAGGGATGATGGGTAGGTGTGTGCTTATGTAACCAGCACTGAAGAAGGCTTTGCTGAAACCGCTATGCTGGTTTTTCACTTGTTGTTGCAATATTTATTTTAATAAATGATTTTCACATTGCCATTTTTGCTGGCCATTTTTTCTTTTTGAGATTAAGACCAACAATTGGCATATAGAAATTAGCTTTGTACTGTACAAATACAGTGCAGAGGAATGCAAACTGGCTTTCTGGGATTTCACCCTCCTTGATCTCAGCCCATGGCAGTCATATCAACAGTACCAAAAACTGGCCAAGATAGTTTCATACATATATATATATATATATATATATATATATATATATATATGCAGACAGACGCACAGGCACACATGCACAGAATGATAGCATTCTAGTGGCATTTGCCCGTTTTTTTTTTGTCTTTATATTATCTAAATGTCTCCAGTCTCCAGCTAGACTAATGTGGCATACAAAAACAAAATTATTGTCCACTCTTAAAAAAGCCAGCCACTGTTTAATTATTTGGTAAATGGAGCTTAAGAAAACAATTTTGAAAAGTCAATACAAGACAGTTAATAAATAATCAAGCTCAGATATCATACTTATATATTATTAAATAAGTAATCAGTCAGTCCTTACAGAAAGTGAATAATCAAACTAAAAATAAATATAAGTAATGCACTTTGTAAGATTAAATACACAGTAAATAAATATTTGCTCTAGAAAATTTAAGATAAAATATTTAAGCAAATAGGTGGTTATTTACAAGACAAGATTTAGATATCAGCTGTTTGTTCCTGACTTGTCAACTACCTGAAGTTTTTTTTTTTTGTCTATCTACTTCTGGCTATTAATGGCATTTAGCATACAAAGGAAACTCACAGGTGCTAAGTTTCAGACATGAGCTCTTTCTTCTAGAAAGCATCCACTGTGCACATTCTAAAAGGTAAAGTCAAACTTCTGCTCAGCAAATCTTCCTGAACTTAAAAGATTCACAAATTCTTTGTTTTCTTTTTTGTTTAATGTACAGTCAAAATAAGGTAACACAAGTTTTGGCAGAATGTAAGCTCTGCAAATGTATGCAGTTTCAGTTTCCTAGGCTTGCTGTATTTCTAGCATTTATACTTTAAAAATGGCAGGTGCAAACTCATACAGCTTTGTACACTCTATACATTTTACATGCTAAAAGATTAACTGGAAGCTGCAGCAGCAGGTTTCATACAGCTTTTATTTCTTTTACTGAAAATAGATATAGTTAACTTAACGTAGTATGCAATTTTTCTGTATTTCATATTAGTAAAAGACAGCTGCCAACTTCCTTCATCTAGTCACACTTCTCCAACATATTTCACACCAAAGATGCTTTGTTGAGATACTTCAAAAAACACGTCTTGGGTAGGAGAACCATTTCAGGCTGTAGAGTTCCAGTCATGCCAAAAAAATGCATTTGTGGAATTTTTTCACCACAGTGTTGGATTGTTATATTCGTTTCATAGGAGGTTACTAGGCTATCAGCCCCAGAGCCTTTACAATCCTAGCAATGTTAATCCCAAGTATCCCCATTTCTTCTTTTTGGGTAGTTTGCAGAATGAATTTATAAACAGTGGATTTGTGATCAACATCAGCTACCCCTATTCTTGAGCGACATGGGTGCCACCCCAGGGGTGAATCTGCAGTATCCCATCAAATTATATAGGCTGCATTTCAATAGGGTCAGTGAGGAGATCTGTTTTACATGTATAGGAAGTGTATTCCAGAGAAGCAGCACTCTCTGGGAGACATATCTGTCTCTCTAGCATGTTCTGTTAATGTTACAAGCTAGGTTGAGATCCACACAGTGAGGGACTCTTGTTTCATTTGACTTGCAGGTCTACAGCATTGACATTAGGGCAGTGTTGGAGATTGCCCTATAGGCCAGATCAGGCAGAAGTCACCTCTCAGCAGCCTACAAGATACAGAGTAAAGTGGCAGGGCTTTGAGCCTGTCTGCGTAGGTCACGGTTGTGAGTCCCTGTATTTTCTTAGTGAAAAATATCTGAGCTCTCTCAAGCTGCTGTAGATGTCTGGTGCGGTACATGCAAAAGGGTGCATTATGCTCTATTAGTGATGTAATATGGATCAAGTACAGTTGAGTTATAACATTCCTTGAACTGAATGCTATGACCTTGCTTATGAGGTAAGCTATGTACAAGGCTTTCCTTACCATAGTGAAAACTTTGTGGTCAACGTTCAGATTGCTTTCAACCTGTGCTCCCAAGTCTCACATCACTGGGTTAGAACTCAGGGGGTGCTGTCAATATTGCAATCTGTAGGGAATTCCTTTTTGTGAAAAGAATAATAATGCATTTTTTTTCGCATTTAGTTTTAGACCGTGACTTTGGCACCAATCATTTGTTCATGTTAGCCCTTCTTGTAATATGTTGACATCATTGGGGGACGCAATGATTGCTCCCAGTTTGCAATAATCAACAAACTTGGTGAGCAAAAGGCCATCTACTTTGCCCTGGAATTCCTGAGAAATAGATGCCAAACATTAAGGGGCTCAGCACAGACCCATGTGGTACTCCACTTGTGGCAGGTCTATTGGTGGAGATGGAGTCATCAATTTTGACAGAGCATGCTCTGTCGGTGAGCCAGTTGTCTACCCATCAAGTAACATAAGGGTTAATCCCTATCTAGGAGAGTTTCTCATTGATGACAGAGTGGGGAATTGTGTCAAAAGCCTTGGCAAGGTCGAGATACACAGTGTGCACTGTCTTATCTTTGTCCATGTCTTTGGTGACATTCTCAAAGAGGTCCAACAGGTTTAATAAGCATGATCTACCCTTAACAAAGCCAAACTGAGTTGGGTCCAGTGTTTAAAGCTTGCTTATGTCCTTGCTGATAAGATCTATGATAATTCTTTCCATGGCCTTGCAGATGAGGCTGGTTAAACATATGGGTCTGTAGTTCTCAGGGTCAGTTGATGACCTCCTTTGTTTAGGGAGGTTACTGTTGCTGTTCTCCATTTTGCAGGAACATAGCCGGTTCTCAAGTTATGATTAAAGAGAACATCAAGGTGGTCTGCTAGGTCTTGTTTTAACAGCCAGGGATATCTGTCCCAATTTTGGCCTTGGTAGGTGCAGAGATGACCTGTTCTCTAAAGATACTAGGCAGAGGGCTGATGTCAGGTATGCTTTGTGATATGGTAGGTGGTGATAGGAGGGTGAAGTCTGAGTTGAATCTATCAGCTAGCAATATTCTTCATTGTAGTATGAGTGATCCCATCTGCAACCAGTTCAGCACATAGCTGGGTCTTATGATTATCCTTGGCTAGGGATGGAATTTTAGTTTTGTAATTTGCTTTAGAAGACTTTACAAGATTTCTGATTTTCTTGTTTAGGCTTAGCAAGGAACTCTTCCTCTGCAGAATGATATCCCCCTTGCTTTTGGACAACAGATTCTTCCTCTTGTTATATAATCTGTTTATATTTGAAGTCCACCATACTGCCTTGTTTTTATGGGAAGACCTGGTTTTGATCCGGTCAGGTACAGAAAAGTTTATGGAGTAGCTTAAGTATTTGTACAGAACATTTGTGTACACTTCTGCATAGTAATCACTGTTGTCTGTGATTGCGGGTGATATGAGACTTTTTAAACCATCGCTTAGTAGGCTGTTGTTAGCTTTGGTAAAGTTTTTTTATAATTTTTATTCCTGTGAGGGTGTCAGTTGCAATACTTACTTCAAATGAGACTGATTTGTGGCCTGACCTAACCAGGGAGGGTATTACACATGGGGAAGTACAGTGAACCCCCCATGTTGGCGAGTCCTATGTCCAGAACATTAGACCCCTAGAGGGAGTGCAAACTATCTGTTCCAGAGCATTTGTGTTAACAAAGTCCAAGAACCTCTGGGTGAGTGTGTTTTTGCTAGTGTATGTCTGCCAGTCTATTGAAGAATAGTTGAAATCTCCTATGACTAAGGTGCTAGACTGTATGGCAAGGGATTCCAGTAAATCGAGGTAGGTGGTGTGCTTATCTTTGTTCATGATGGAGGATTTATAGCTAACAATAATGTGGTATGGTACTTTCCCAATAGTTAATTAGACATGGAGTAGTTTGAGAGAGTCATGCTGGTTGACCAGTCTCGAAGTGTATTTGGTTTTAATGAAGATGGATACACCTCCACCTTTGGTTCCTTCATGCTCATTTTAAGGTCTGAACATGTGTAAAGTATTTTAGTCTTGCATGGCCAGGGTCCTCTTAATGGCCTTGAACCATGCTTCGGTAACTGCACAGACATCAGCATCCTTTAAGGTGAGTAGTGCTTCCAGGGAGTGCAGTTTCATGTTTAAACTCCTAGCATTAAGCAACGCAGCTCTGAGTTTATCTCAATTAGATTTTGTTACATTGGAAAGTTTGTTGTTTTGGCACTGGCTGAAAAAGGCACTATGGGGAGACAGGGGCCTTGAAAAACTTAGGGGGGACAGGTCCAAACCATCTCTAGCAAAGCAGCATGGTCTGTCTACCATATCCTCCCAGACTGGCACATATTGGATTCCATTGGACTGACACTAGAAGCTGAGCCAATTACTGCAGTCAAGCATTTTTTGTTTATATTGTGGCATCATCCTGGGTGAGGGTAGGCTACTGCTTAGGGCTAGGGGCATACCTGTATGGGACACACAATCAAAGAGTTCTGTCATGTCTAAATTCATATAGTCTGGGCAGGTACATCTCAAGTCATTCATTCCAACATGGACAGTGTCAAAATAATACTTGTTGAGTGAGTTGAGTGCATGCATGCTTCGTTGGATCCTGGCACCTGATAGGCAGCTGACCATGACCTTCTCCTTGTCCAATATGGTGAAAGGGACATCTGTGTGTCTCACTATGGAGTCACCTATGACCAAGACATTTTATCTGTTTTGCCTTAGGGGTTTAATTGTTGAGACACATGTGTGTGTGTGATGATATATGTATTGGTTTCTTTTTGCTTAGTGGTGAGTGTGGGTGGTGTGTGTTTGAGAGGTCTCTTTTCTTTTGGTAGGCTTTTAGTGAGTACCTCCATGTATGTGGGCTTATGTGTCATGACCTTATTTTGTGTGAGAAGTGAGGTTTGAGTGAGAGGTGAAGTGTGTGTGCTGACAAACTGTTTATTGTCTAGTTTGTTTTTACGTGAGAGAAATGACTCCATTTCCACAATGTATTTGCGTCTTTCACATAGAGTGTTAATTTGTTTTAGGAGTAAATGGTTGTCAGTATACATGAGGCAATTGCAACTTTGCCTTGAGATGCCCATATCAATCAAGCTGGCAGGACAAATGATGAGAAATTGCCTGTCCATTGTGGCACTATTTTTCTGAATGTGGTATTTAGGAAGGAAGTGGGCTAGCTGGACTTAGTCACAAATAGCAAAAATAAAGCAGTAATTCAATTAAATACAGTTAACAAAATGCAGTGCTGGCTTAAAATATACTTATTGTTCAGTTTTATTAAGCGGATGCCTTGGATTTCAGTGCAGATGCACTCTGGACCTCTAGCTTCCAAATGCTGAGCAGCTCTGGTAAACTGACTACAAACCCATGCAAATGTGAGGCTTATATGCAAGCACATTTAAACAGTTTTATCACAACTACCAATGGGAAAGCCCCAGTCTGAGTCTTTCTTCCTCATTCCCCATCTTAGATGGGTCTGGAACTACACACTTCTGCCACAAGGGTATAGGGAGGCCCTCTTAATGTAAGTGGCTGGTTTAAGAGCACAGTGATACCAAACAGTCTAGATTCAGCAGGTCTGAATTTAGCCTATGTTACGTGATGCAAGGAAACACAATTTCTAGATGGGAAGGAGTTAGAGAGAGTCACTTAAAGGTCAAAGTGAGAGTATTTAGTAGTAGACTATTTGATAACCTGCAGTGGTACCACCCTCTGCACAAATGGCAGCTCTTCAGGCATCTGTGAACAGTGAGAAACTATGGAGAATGTTTCCTTTACAGGAGTCTAAACTGGAGATGTGTAAGCATGGGGAACAATGTTTGCGCATCACACAAAGAAGAAGCTTTTGTGCAAGCAGGATGAAAGACTTTTCTAAAGTTAAACCCTCAGGCCAATCAGATAAAAACACAAAAAGCTAGTGACCATAGTTCCCACATTGCATGGGTTGAATTTAGCTCTATGCTCTTACCAGAGTGCAAAAGAACCACCCCAATGTAAAACAAACTGGCTTTGAGCACATGTGCAGTAACAAATGCTTTAGAACACAAGTAAGAATCTTGCAATATCAGGAATTCTTGGAAATAAGTTCACTAACCCTGGGAAATGTTCACAACACACAAAAACTTTGCAAAAAGTACAGTTGTGTAAACTCTTACCATAACGGTAAATGTCCTTGCCTTCACTGCTGCAGTATTCCTGCAGAATTTGGAACAGAGTGCAACCAACACGTTGAAGATGTGAAGACAGGAGGAGACTTATTGATATGGAATATTTCCAGTAGACAATTAGGGGACACAGAAAAAGCTGTTTTAGAGAAGGGACTTTCCTTCATTTCCTCCAAGAGGGCTGAAGTAATTGACTTTATCATTGACTTAAAATGCTATCTGAGGAACATTATGTTGAAATAAAATGTTGGCAATAATAGTTCTGCTGAATGTGAATTTGTTTTATCTAGACCCAGCATGTTCATACCAATAAATCATCTGGTGCTGGCGTTTTTTGAGAAGCTCTGTATTGATGAGCTTTATAAGTGTTTTACAGATGATGGCCCAACTTTTTTGAAGCCCAAAGAGTTTCAAATTTTGACTAAAGAGGAACATACTGCTCTTGGCCATTTGCAAAAAGATTGTTCTGTTATTTTACGACCAGCTGATAAAGGGGGTCCATTGGTAGTTATGGATGATCAGCATTATTTATCTAACATGAGACTGATGTTAAGTGATTTGGACACCTATGAAAATATTAGTTATGATGAGGTATCTGAAATGATTATAAAATTACATGACATGTTATGGTAGTGTTTAATGACTCGTGATAGAGCAGAGTATTTATAATTTTCTTAAAGTTGATGAACTACTTATATCTACAATACAGGGGTTGCCTAAGATACATGAAGACCCCCGTAGTCCTCCCCTGAGACAGATAGTCTCAGGATGTAAACGGTGTACTGAACCATTGTCCATTTGTATAGAGAAGAAGCTCAAACCTTTATTAGGAAATAACTCTATCATCCTAAGGGACTCCCGGCAATTTGTCAAGCAAATGCATTTGTTTTTTAAGGAAGTATGTGACTTGAATAAATTACTCCTTGTAACAATGGATGTCTAGGCCTTATTTCCTCCATACCTAATGATAGGGGAGGTATTAATGTTACAACAATATATCTTGGGGCACGGTGATTTTGATCAAAGAATGGTAGACCTGTTGTGTTTTTTTTTTATGGAAATTGTGTTAGAACACACCGTTTTCATGTTCAAAGATGACATCTTTTTACAAAAGGATGGTGTAGCTATGGGCACTCCTTGTGTCAATAGCTATGCCAACCTTGTTATGGCTGCATGGGAAGAGGAATTTATTCTTAATGGACCATATAATCAGTACATAGGTCTGTATCATCATTTTGCGGATAATTTGTTCTTTATCTGGAGGGATACCACTGATACCTTGACCTTATTTTCGGATTACATTAATCAATCTATCCCTTTTTTAAGATTCACTACTAATTACTCACATTCTGAGACAGTTTTTTTGGATGTAATTGTATTAATAAAGGATTCTCGTGTTAGCACTAGGATGCACAGAAAAGAATGTTACAGAACTATTTTTTTTTGCATAGGAAGAGTATGCACCCCCCTTATATTTCTGATAACATAGTGAGGGGACAGGGGATGAGGATTTCGTGACTGAGTGCAGAGGAGAGTGTATTTAGGAAGGAAATAAAAGATCTTGAAACATGTTCATTAGGAGAGGGTGCAACAAAATGAAGGTCCAAAATGTTTTAAGACATGTAGAGGATGTTAGAAAGACTACAGCGAAACCCTATTTCTCGGAGAGGGTTGAGAATGGTGCGACTTACAATGTGAGGAATATGGACATCAAGCAAGCTCCCATATTGAGGATGACCATTTTGTATTCTAGTAATGTTAAATGGGCAACCAATATATATGAAAAGTTCTGGCCAGTTTTAACAGCTGATGATCATATTAATGCAGTGGTAGGGGAGAACCCTAAATTAATTTATAAGAACATGAATTCCCTGAAAAGACTATTGTGTTATCCAAAGAATTACAATACCAACATGGATGGTTGCTTTAATACAACACCATGCAATAAATGTAACTTTTGTGACCATTTAGATACATCAGGACAGTTTTTTCATCCTGATTTGAATAAGCTCTTTAGGTTTAGAGCAATGGTCACTTGTAAGTCTGCACATCTGGTTCATCTAGCATATTGCTCAGCATTTCAGTCATTTTACATAGGTAAGATGGATAGATGCCTTAAGGACAGGATTAGGGCGCACCTTTATGACATCAGGAATATGAATAATACTAATGCCTTAGCAAGCCACATTATTGAGAGAGACAATACAGATTATTTTTAATTCATGGTTGTGAAAGAGGCCAGACATGATGGGAGATTAGAAGATATTAGAAATAGGACAGAAATGTTGAAGACTAGACGGATCATTAGGATGAGGGCTGATGCTGGTAAAGGTTTAATTGACAAGGCCCCAATTAGACCTGTCCTTAAAGCTAGACTATTATGTAGGTGACTCTTTTATACTCTGTCAAGAGTAGTTTTATTTTATAGGCTACATGATGTTATGGTATAGTGATTTGCAATTGTTTGTCTTTCTTTTTCTTCTTTTTGTGCATATATATGTTTTTTAGGTGCATAGATATAGATGGAATCCTTTATAAATGTTTATGAACATATGTATTTTTGCATATTTGTACATATTAAATGATTTATTTATTTAGTTATATGTACTTACTTTGTGATTTTATATTTTGGGATATATGTGTTATATACATGTTTTTGCTTCAGGTACCTTTAACTGCTTAATTGTTTAATTGGTTTTATTAAGTGCAGGAAATGATGTAATCAATATATATAGGAGATTTTTGTTTTGTTTCATTTTAATGTCTGAGGAAGCAGTGCTTTTTAACTGTGAAAGCAATTACATACTAAAATAAACTTTTTATCCGAAACTGGCACCATCATTTAGCTCTACTTTATTTCTACTATAATCAGAACTGATTGCCCCAGTAGAAACACCATTCCAAGGAACCCAAGAGGTAATTTGTACATCAGGGAAGGCAAAAGAACTAGGGGGGTGGAGGGGTGAAGTGAATTCTGCAGTAGTGAAGGCAAGGACATCTACCGTTATGGTAAGATTTTACACAACTGTGCCATGTCCTTACATTCACTTTTGCAGCATTCTTAACCTATGGGAAGGTGGCAAAGCTCAAAAGGAAACTTGGGAGGGGGAAGGACCTGATGAGTCCCCTAAAAAGCTATGAAAAATGGCACTAGCAAAGTCAGCCCTAGCTCTAGAGATACCATCCAAGTTGTAGCACTTATTAAGGTATGCACAGAAGTCCAGATAGTTGCTTCAAGAATAGAATTAGTATCTAAGCCCTTGAAAAAAGCACAAGAAGAAGCCACAGCTCTAGAAGAATGAGTCTTAACTGAAGAAGGAAGACACTTGCCATAAAAGGTGTAACAAAAGGCAATAGCTTTAGAAATCAAAGAAGAAATAGTTTTCTTGGATACAGCACGTTCCAAAGATCTAGGATGAAAAGAAACAAATAACTGATCAGATTTTTCTAATAGCCTTAGTCTTATCCAAATAAATCCAGAGCTGCCTAGGCATGTCCAAAGTATGCAGCTCTCTCTGACTGTCAGATTGCAGAGAGGGGGAAAAAATTACGCAGATTAATAGACTGATTCAGTATAGCTCATTAACTAACTTCAGCATAAAAGAAGGGTTAGTGAACAAGGACACCCCGTCCTCATGAAAGATCAAAAAGGAGGACAAGCCTTAAGGGCTTGCAACTCAGACACCCAACTGGCAGAAGTAAGAGCTATAAAAGAACAGTCTTCCAGGAACAATGTTACAAGGAATCACAGGGAGCAGGCTCAAAAGGAGCCTAAATCAACTTTTCAAAAACAAAATTAAGATCCCAGGAAGGAGGAACAGGCTTCCTGGGATGACTAATATTAAGAATGCCTTTACAAAATTGTTTCATCTCAAATCTAGAAGCTAAAGGAAGATAAAAAGGCAGAAAACCAGCACTGAGCAACTCACAAAAATAAGAGAGAACCAAAGGAACATTCAATGTAAGTGAGTCTAGGTTATGAGAGAGACAGAGACTAAATAGAAAAGTTCTTCCCTTTGGATAAGTAGGATTTCCTAGTAGTAGGTTTCCTGGCCTCCTGCAGGGCTTGCAGCATGTCCTCAGAAAAAAAAGGTGTCTATGAGGAATCAAAATCCTATCACCCACAGTGTCAGTTGAAGTGTGGACAGGTGAGGATGATGAGAGATCCCTTTGCTTGTGTGATTAGATCCACCCTGTGAGGTAACTTATGATGATTGCCACTGGCTAGATGCAGATGAAGATGTAGAGAGAACCAGTGTTGTTGTGGCCAAAAGGGAGTCACCAACATGATTTTGGGAGCATCTTGTTGAATTCACAAAGAAACATCCCTTTTCAAGAAAATGAGAGGGCGTCCACCTTCCACAACAGAAGACCTGAACCTCTGTCACAAAACAGAGGAAGTTGCCTGTTCAGAGGCGAGGCAAAAAGATCCATTTGAGGAGTACCCCACTGGTGGATAATGTACAGAAATACATACTTGTGAAGTATCCATAAGTGGGACTGAGTTAAGGACCTGTTCAGAGTGTCTGCCACAATGTTCTGATTGAAAGGGATATAAACTGCCTGAAGTGTCACTTGATACTTGTTAGTAAGATCCCATACCAGAAGTGCCAACTAGCAAAGAAGATAAGATCTTGTTCCTCCCTGTTTGTTGATATACCACATCATTGTGGTATTGCCTGTGAACACCTTGAGATGTCCTAGAGAGAAAAGAGGATGAAAGGCCTAAAGAGCCAGCAAGAACAGCTCTCATTCCTTTGACACTGATGTGCTCTTTCTACTGACAAGGTGACCATACTCTCTGTACCTTTAGGGAGCCAAATGTTGCCCCCCATCCGATAACTAAAGGGTCTGTGAACAATTCCTGGGAGGGAAGAGGGGGATGAAAAGGGATCCCTGGATTTAGAAACAACTGATGAATCCACCAGTGAAGTTCCTATCTGAGATAAGGAAGAAGAACTACAAAATCTAAAGGATGTACATGTTGAAGGCACACTAACTTCGGAAGCCACTGAAACTTTCTCATGTGAAGTTTGGCCAGAGGGAGCATCAGAATTCTGGATGCCATGAAACCCAGGGCTCTAAGAAACTTCCTGGTGGTAATGGAAGCCAGAGGAAGAAGAGTGTGAAAGAATGAAATGAGAGTTAAGGCCTTTGGAGAAGGCAGCAATGCAAGCACTGGCACTGTATGAATCCTGCAAAACAGAAAAACATGATAATGAGAAGGAGTCAAAGAAGACTTTTTGAAATTTATAGTGAACCCAGACTCTGAAGAAAGTTAACGGCAAAATGAAAATTTTTTGCAAAAGAGTCTCTTGAGAGGATGCCTGAATCAGCAGGTTATCTAAGTAAGGAAGAATTTGGATCTCTTGAAGCCTACAAAAAGCAATCACAGGAGCAAGGCATTTGGTGAACACCCTTGGGGCAGTAGAAAGGCAAACGGGAAAGAAGGGAACTGAAAATGCCAAGAATCAACAGAGAAATGTAAAACTTCCTGAAAAGAAGATGGATCAGAATCTGGAGATATGCATCCTTGAAGTCAAGAGATACCATATAGGTCTAAGGGAGAAAGACAGAAAACAGAACGTGAAGGGACAACATCCTAAAGGAAGGCACTTTTAGAAAAGTGTTTAGATGAGACGGGTCTAGAATACATCTCCAAGTGCACTCTTTTCTGGGCTCTAGAAATAGTCTTCAGTCAAGAGATCTTGAAGATCCTCTGGGAAAAAGGAAAGTTGTTCCTGTAGAGGCTGAGGAATGCAAATAAAAGGAGGATTGGATTTCCACACCATGATGTACCCCTGATGAATGATCGACAGAACCAAAGAATCCTGAGTGATCTAAAGCCAAACAGGAAGAGAAAGAGAAAGGTAAAGAGAAAGAGGAGTGTGTCTGGGAAGCAATGGATAGTCATACAGCACCTGGTTTGTCTGGAAAGGAAGGCATCAGAATCCTGGAAAACTGAGTAGCCTTAGCAGGAGGAGCCTGTTTGCCACTCTTTTTGCCTTTATCAGAAAGACAGGATTGCCTATGAACAAAGGCAGGCTTAGTGGGGTAGTTTCTCTGAAATTTAGGTACAGGAGAAACAAACACATGTTTAAGCCCCTGTAAGGCCATACTCTTATCCTGAAGGGACTTAAACTAGCAGCTGCTTCTCCAAACAAAAAAATGTAGAATCCAGAGGAACATCCATCAACGTAGCTTTAATATCTTCAGGTAGAGGTTGAAGCCTAAGCGAAGAATAGCCCCTCATCACTGAACGAAAAACAGCAGCCCTAGAAGAGGCATCTACTGCATTTAATAGAATGCCGAACAACTTGAGAGGAAGTCCCTAGCAGAAAAAGAACAGAAGCAGGACATTTATATAGAAAATAACAGTCCTTAGGCACACTATAAAATCTATCTAGTTTCTTGCAAGCAGGGAGCAGAGAATTATATGCATGAGAGGCACTGGAAAAAGCATTAAGCAAAGCAGCCAAAACAGGAGGAATAGTTGCAGGTTTAGGAGATTCCAACTGCACCAACTCATAGTACCTCTTATGGATATTAGGGACCTGAGCACAATCCTATTTTAAAAAAAATCCATCATCCTAGATAGTGTATCCCCAAAAGAAATTTTCTCAAAGGGAATATCAAGACTAATAGATTCCTTCTCCTCTGACGCACAGTCCAGAGGAGAAGGAATAAGTCAGGAATCCATGATCAGATTCTGACTCTTCCTCAGAATAATCCTGGTCTCTATGATTTTTAAGAGGAGCAGAAGACCAAGGAGGAGCAGGAACTGAAACCCTGTGAGGAGGCTTTAAACACATTAAAGCAGTAAATAGCCCCTGAGGGAAGGCCTGCCATTCACTTTGTGGACCCCTAGGAGCAGAAGAAATTTGTTAAATTTTTTTGTTTTTTTTTTAAGGTAGCATCCCCTCCAAAAAACTGACAAGGCTGTGTCTCAGGATGGCAGTCAAGAAACATAGTAGTAACTTCTTCCCCAACTAAACTTTGAGTAACTCCCCTAGCCCTCTTGGAAAAAAAATCTACCTTGGTTTTCCCTGAACATCTGAGATGGACACCTGCAAAGCTTCTTCGACCTGCTGCCAGCCAGATTCTCACCTGCTACCAACACAGTCACTGCAGAGAAATCTGACAACAAAGCCTGGTGAGACTCCAGGTTTGTAACAACCTCGAAAGAAACACCTGACAGAGGCTGGACACTGGAAGATTCCAGTCATACCTTTTTCACCTTCGTCTTCCCTAATGGCTGAACCTTGGGGCAGGAGGTTCCTTCCATTGTATCTTTAGTGAGAAGCCTAAGATGCTGGTTCTCAATATATAAGAAAAGGGAATAAATTCTACTGTGAAGGGTTTTCTGGACAAACCCCTGACAAATTGAACAAGACGTATGGTCATGAGAAGCTCCTAGGCATAAAAGACACTTATCATGTTGGTCTTTATGGGGAACCTGTCTCCCACACTGGCATTTTCCCTACCTGGATAGCATTAACCTCAAAGAGCACAAAAAAGCAAGAAAAATACAAACAATCAAATGGGGCATTTATCTGCAATTGCTAGAAGTCAGCAATCAGGCATAGGTACTCACTGGAGAATGAAAATGCATTCAACTGATGGAAAACGGATGCAGGTAAAAAGACAGACAGTGATAAACATTCGGACTGGCAGCAAAGAAGTTCTAATTATGATAGACCTGAACGTCACATTTATGCCCTATACTATGCAAGAAGCATTTGGGTGACATTAAGCATACCTTCAAGCAACAGTAGTCTTTGGTAGACTGGCCAGACATCAAGTTTCCATGACAGGGAATCCCATATGTTAAGAATACTGCAGCAGTGAATGTAAGAGCATCTTAAACATATTTTGGCAGACTTAAAACAGGTTTTGCAGAATACTATTAAAACAACCTAAGAGCATAACAGTAAGAAATAGATGGAGTTTCTTTAACAAGTGCAGGCTGAAAAACAGTGATAAAGTTAACCAAGAAAATGGAGCACAGAAATGTTAAATATCACTGAAACACACCAAGTGCAAAAAAAAAAAATATATATATATATATATATTTATATATATATACTTCTACCCATCAAAGTTACACTTCTTTGAAACTGAAATAACCAATCCCAGTTCTGTGAAAGTGTTTTTTAATGAAAATGCACTTCCATGAAACTCATTACACTGAGTAGGTGTTATAGATCTTGGTACAATAAGGACAAAGATACTCAGTACACTGAGTAGGTGTTATAGATCTTGGTACAATGAGGACAAAGATATATTCCCTTTTCCCCACTGTAGTGAGATCTTGGAGTTAGCATATATAAGTAGCGGGGGTGTGGGGGTGCTTTTGTGTTATATTTTGTGTGTGTGTTTTTTTGTGTTCAACGTACTGAGTTTCATGAAAGTAAATTTTCATTGAAACCTATATATATATATATATATATATATATTTCAGTTTCATATAGGTGTATATATATATATATATATATATATATATATATATATATATATATATATATATATATATATATATATATATATATATATATATATATATGAGTCTACTTCAATAGACCAATGTTTTACTTACCCAACTCCCACTTGGCCAAGATGAAAACACTGACAACTTCAGAAGACAGACACCCGGAACACCGACTTTTCACGCAAGGTAAGTAACCACTTAGACATCCTGAAAAAAAAAATAAACGAAACAAAACTAAACCCACCGATGTGAGGGGCTTTGCCCCCCTCACCCCACTAACTGAATATACCAACTCTGAGTCCGCAATACAGTGGGGGGGTAAGGGGTAAAGTTCAACAGGATGGACAAGTGGTTAGTTAGTGTTAACAAACATTTCCTCCACAGGTATACCAGGTAAAAGGCGTATAGTGCAGGTAAAACCAGTTCATGTATAATGATGATGACAGCCATATTACTGTCCAAACTAAGGCTATAGGGTAGTGTAGTAATAATTGTAAGGTACAGGTAACAGCACTGACTAGGAAAGTAATGTGGACTACAGGAATATACTAGTTGTTAACTGACATCTTTCTCCCCCCACCATATCTCCAACAAAAACTACATGCCCACCTCAACCGGTATGTAATGACTCCAATGTTCTGATTACATCCTATTGGTTGATAAATATTAATATTTGTTTCCATGCATGTGCTATATTGAATCATTCCAAAATGTGTGGCATGGTGCCATCAATGTACCTGCATGCTGTTGTTATTACCACTGTGGTCCCATATATGCATGTATTCTGTTTGCTATGCAGCAGTTACATATCTGGTGTCTTGGTTAATGGGAATATCTATGCATGCTGTTATACCTAACTCTGGATTTTGTTGACTATTACTAACCCACATAAGATGATAAAATCTAAATACTATAGCATGTTTGGGAAGGCTGGTCCAAGCGGACCCACCTGTCCCACCTCATCTGGTCATGGCAACGGGCACCAGCATGTCTGAGGTCCAACCCGGGACTTCCTTGTCCATTGATCCTGCACTACCTTCAGGTGGAACTGCCTGAGGAAATGGGGCCCATCTCCCCCGGGAGCGGGTGCAGACAGGAACCTGTCACCCGTCACCAGTTCCGGGTCGTGGTGCGTAGTGAGCTCTGCAGGGAGGTCGGGGATCTGCTACGCCAGCTTGAGGGCTGTGTGTTGCAACTAGAGGGTTGGCCTGGCTCTGTGACTCAGTCCCCAGCACAGCCACCTTTGGGGCTGTGAAGGTGCAGTGGTGACTGCCCATGGGTGGGGATCTCAGTCCCACTGTTTTCACTAGGGGGCTCATGGGCTTCCGATTTCCCGACACCCCTCCCCATCAAGGTGTTTACCCCCACATGTGTCATATACCACCCTGTATGCATCTTGTCTGTCTTATCTGTTAACCTACCCAACCTACCTCCCCAAATATATCGACTATCCGGCCCCAGCATCCCACTCTCACCTGAAAAAAAAAAGGGCAATCTGATCCTCTCAAAAAATCTCACCCCATACATAGCTGTCCATTTTGCACACATGTCCACTGGATACATGTAATACAGTCTAACTGGCATCACAACTTATTATTGTTGTCCTCACCTTTCTCCCAGGGGTTTGAGTGTCCAAATCTACCTCCAATTTCAGTGTATATGTACAGCTGTTGCTGTAGAAGAAATGGGCAGCTATGGACCTTCCCTACACCCTCCTGCACATCCCTAGCTATTTTCCCCACTGTCTTTCCCTCTTTGTGCCCCTTTTTCACCACTTTCTTATCAACCCTTTTTTTCTTTTCTTTTAAAGAAATTAGCACGGGGGTAAGCACGAGTAAGCACTTTTAAGCAGCAGTAAGTGGGTTTAAGCTTGTTTGCGATGGAGGTATGCAATGCCTACACAGGTTAAGCAATTTAGAAGCTAAATGAGTATAAGAAACTGTAACCGGAAGTTAACAGTGCTTACCTCTGCACAAACCCGTGCAAACCAGCTTACAACTGCTTAAAAGTGCCTTAATCACTCTGTATCCAATGGCTCTTGTTCTGCCCAGCAACAAAATAAACAACCTCTGCAAAGCTCAAACTCAGTACCCTGCAAACCATAGCCAAAGTGATTTGCCACTAAGCCATGTCAGATATACATAACCCTGATGTTTTCACAAACATATCATCCAGCCCAGTCATTCAACACTACAGGGAATGTATTTCAATGTGTGTGTGTGTGTGTGTGTGTGTGTGTGTGTGTGTGTGTGTGTGTGTGTGTGTGTGTATGTGTGTGTATATTTATATATAAATGGATATAACATATCTATATATGTAGATATGGATATTATATATATATATATATATATATATATATATATATATATATATATATATATATAAACATATATACATACAAATGCATACATCTATAGATATATATGTCTACATCTATATGTCTATATATATATATATATATATATATATATATATATATATATATATATACAGCAAGTTAAATATATGTAAGCAGATATATATATATATATATATATATATATATATATATATATATATATCTATATAGGTATATACGGATATACATCTGTAGATAACAATGGGAACATAACATAAACATATATGTCCACATGCACCATTACTGGGGTTGAGTGGCCCCAAACAACATACGTCTTGTACGAATAGGTATTCCCCCATCCACAGCCAAATACGTCTGCTCTGCAATACACTACCAACTGTTGCAGATCCTATACCTAGGACCTGACATAACATGGGCACAAGATTTTAATAGTACTCCATCCCACCTCTATGATGTCAGGCTGGGAAGGGACTTCACCTAGTGACACAGAACATGCATCACACACATGTATACTGTTGCCAGCATGGATTGACTATAGCTGCACTGCATGCTGTCGGGTACCATAGTTGACAGAGGGGTAATAGGAGGACCGTGTGTACTTTCATTGTGCAATGTCAACTGTATGTGTGTGTGTGCATCCTGGTGGGTAGTCAGTTTGCCTGTAGGTCACTCTGGTGAAGTGGAGGGAGATTGATGCATGTAGGATGCTTGAGTGCATGTGTGTGTGCTTGTGCGGCTGGCCATATATGCACATGTGTGATTGTGGGATGTTCATACAGCAGTTCCTCCCTCTGGGATCATGCAGTACATGTACTGCACACATTACACACCAGGAATACCTGTCATATGTGTAATCACAGGACAGCTGATAGTATAATATGGTCTGTAACATGGAACAAGCATCCATAGGGAAGGTAGACACCAGGTACATCCTTAATATTGCATTCAGCAGAGAGGTTACCTACAACCCACATATGCAGTAATACAGATACATTGGGGAAGTACTAGTAAACACCAGGGAGTGTATTCAGTTATTACAGTTGTCACATGACAGACTGAAGGAGCAGCATATCTGGCATGTACAGAGCTTTACATACACATGACACACCAGTGCGTGATATTATGGCTAGAACATAGCAGCCCACGCATATAGGGCCATGCTCATGATGTCCGGACATACAGAGGGTGCATACCGAATGACAGCAGTGAGGCCATGTCAAACCATTACACACAGGTCAGGCAGGTAAAGTAGAAACAGGCCTTGTGTTGTGACTGCTTGTGTAAGCATTTAGAGGACTGATATGTTAATGAGTGGTATCAATGTGTGTATGTTAACAAGTGTGATGCAGGATGGGGTATGACATAAACATATATGTGGGACTGTCTGTAAAGCCATGGACAGGTAGGTATTACTGAGGTGTGTGTGTGTGTGTGTGTGTGTGTGTGTGTGTGTGTGTGTGTGTGTGTGTGTGTGTGTGTGTGTGTGTGTGTGTGTACTGTTAGGCAATGCTGTACAGGTTTTAAAGTGCGTTTATTGTTTTCCCCCACAGGTGGCGAGGTGGGTCAGGGTCCCTCCTGCATACAATCTGATGTTGTGTCCATACAGACACAGAAGATGATGATAGTACTGTTGAGGCACAGGTGGGGTTGTCAGGGGCCAACACTATGCCAACATTTGACATCCCCCTTTTAGCTACCCCAATCCCATACACAGTTTCAGTGCCTATATACACCCCAGCACCAGTGGCCATAGTGGATGGAGAGCTGGCATTCTGTGGCAGTGCACAGGGAAGTGTGGTAGCAATGCCTACTGTGTTCTGTCACAGCAGGCATAGCTGGATGTCTGGAAGGGCACCACATAGGCAGATGTCCCATGGTGCTCATGGTAGGGCCACTGGACATCATGTCCCTGGCAGAGGCGACACCAGCAGATGCATGTTTCAGGCTGACATGGTGGCACAGGCACATATAGAGTGTTATCACAGACAGGGCATGAGGCTGCAGAAGTCTGCTCTCACATCTGCAAATGACAACTCCCGTGAACTGGCTTGTGCCATCCGTGGATTAACTGAGTTCATGGATAGATGGTCTGGTGAGATGATGGCCCTCATCGACCGTGGTCTGTCTATGCTTGAATGTGTGGTGGCATGTGGAGATGGCCGCGTGGAAGTAGGCCAGCAACACCAACAGCTGGTAGTCAACATGGACATGCTAGAACACCAAGGGGCTCCCATAGTGGCAGTACCAGCCCTGGTAGTATGGGGTGGTGCTGTCCACACCACACCACAGCAAGCCACAAGCACATTGTCCTGGCCAGTCCCAGGAGGGACCTGTTACCAGTGGACATCTGTCATCATCAAGTGGGAGTAGCACATCGAGGCCTGTACCTGGACATGCCCATGGAACCCCTGGCAGGCACAGTCCACGTGTCCGTGGCCGGAGGCAGTGAACTGCACACCCTGCCAGGTATGGTCTGCAGCTGTCCATAAACACCTGTGTAAGGCAGCCACATGGCAGAACTGTGTGCATGCATACCCACACACTATACAAACACACCTTGGCCAACCCCATACCTACACACACCACATCACCATGCCCAGCTCACCACAGTGCACCCCTCACCTACACACATGGTGTCAAATGTATTGCCCACCCTTGGCCTCTGGCAAACCAACATCACACCCTGTCCATATGATGATACCTGTGCCACATCCCTGTCATCCAAACCATCAATGGAGGGACAGGCTAATATGGTTCTGATGCACACAGTGACTGTACTACAGTGCACCACAGTACTACAGTGTAACATGTAAGGAGTCAAGTGTGTTGCATAAATGGCAGGTAGTGTAGCCATCCAGCAATGATGCATTATAGCTGTTAGTAACACCGGTTGGTTGTGGTCTCTATAATGTTATCCATTTGTATTGTAGGTGTACATGTGTCAGCATGAGGATGGTCTGCAGTCATATTCCACAATGGGGTATGGCACTGTGGTGATGCCATGGCTGTGACGTATCTGGGTACAGTTGAATGCATGTCACAGGTTAATAAAATGGTTATTGCCTGTGCCACATGGACAGGTGACCTGCTGAGGCATGTATACCCACAGCCACATACATGCACACTGTTACTTGGCAACACAGGGACTAGACCACTACCTAGCTATGTAGTGATACTGAAGTGTATGGCTTACATTGCACACACCACATAGCATTTAGGGGGAGGTATGTCCCAGGTTACATGCTACATGTAGAAAATCCCCAAACATGTACAGAATGCTAATGGGGGATGTAATGGGTGTATATGGACAAGACATAGTGTGATTTACCTTCATATACACATTAACAGACAAATAACAGGCAGACACACATCCGAGATACCAGGGAAGCAGAAGGCAATCTATCAACAGACACTACTGTGGTGACCCTGAGGGTTAGAATGACATGTATCAGTCAATCCTCCAGGTGCCTCCTACACATGGCCACTGAGGTGATCAAGATGACATGTATGCAACATGCATTACAACACATGGTTAGTGTCTGTGATGAAGACCTGTACCCAAGCATGTTCTGTTGACTGTGGTAGTGTAGTGGAGGTACCCATGGCATGTGGTGCTTACAGGGTGACATCTCGTATATGTGCCAGTTCTTACACAGCTGGGCAGACATCTCAGTGACAATCAAGCTTAGGTTGCCTGTACATATGCCAGCTGAATACCTGCCATCTGCACATCTGTACAGTGACTGACAGTCATCCTCTTGGCAAGTAGCTATCCAGTATCATGAGTGTGTTGACAGATAGATGTCTGACAACAATATGTATGCCATAACTACATGTCAGAAGCCCTCACTAACGTGCTGTACAGACAGTAGTCTACAGTTACATTTCACATGACGGTTCATTACACAGTAAGGGGTATATACTGTGATACAGCTCACACACCAGGGATACAACTGGGAGGCCTCAGTGTCCAGCTATCCCCACAGGTGTGCCGGTTGTCAGTACTACATTTAGCACTCTGCTCTTGCCTGGGTTAGCACTGTCAACAGTAGTACTGCCATGATACACTACATGCCAGTGTTCAGCATGTACCATTGGCTAGTAAACCTGTATGTGACACATTCACATGGATCACAGTGCTGTACAGGCCTCATATATGTCTGTGGGACCACACATGAGACTCACACCCCTTGCTACTGTAATGACAGCACATAAGCGCCTGTATTGTACATGGCATTAAATACACTTATTACAGATTACCAGACTGGGTGGTAGCAAGTATCAACATTGCTGCAATATAACACCTGAGCTGATTTTGCTTAGCACCACTTAGCTTCAGGCAAACCAATGAAAACCTGCTTAAAGCTGCTCAAAACTGCCTTAACCACTCTGTATCCTACAGCCCATGTTCTATCCAGCAAAAAAAATGAACAGCCCTTGAACCCAGGACCCTGTACACTAAAGTCACAGCACTTAACCACTACACCATGACCACTGTGAATACAGCTGCTGTTTTACCAATATAGCTGTCAATATACATATTGAGTAGTACTGAACAATTGCCATTAGTTCCTAAATTGTGTAGTCCTTGTTATTAACATGACTGTTGCATCACATATGCTGTTTTATCATAATGTATACATAGCAGATACATACGGTGAGATACATCTGGCAGGGTATACACAACTGTGAGGTTTACTCATGACAGGAATATGGTTGTATACATATCATAGGTCTATATATTTCTACATGTGAATATACATGTATACCCATAAAAATGTCTGCATACACATCTGTATAGTGCAACATATATATGGCCATGTGTACATCTCTTCGTATGTACATATATATATATATATATATATATATATATATATATATATATATATATATATATATATATATATATATATATATACATGTATATATAGATATATGTATATATAAATATACGTATACATATATATATATATATATATATATATATATATATAGCTATATATGTATGCACATCCTATGTGTACAGATATGCCTAGTTATGTTGGTATATATGTAGATATCTCTAAATATATGTGCATACATATCTATTCTGATATACCTACTACTGTCAATATATATGTAGATATCCATACATATATGTGCATATGTATCTCTATCTGTATATGTGTCGACATATATTGCTCTGTATATGCATATATCTGAGTGTTTATATGTATATCTATGTACATATACATATCCATCTATGTATGTCGACATATATATATGTGTATATATGTATATAGATATCTGGAGAATTATATATACATATACGCTCAACATATTTCCTGAACATGGCATGGAACCCTACCTTAGCCCCTATAGTCCCAACTTCATAGTGCAAGGGGATGTGAGGTATGTATCGCAGGTATATTTGGAGACTATTGCTAATGTAATAGGGATTGTCTTCACAGACATGGTGTGTGTGGGAGGTCACATTCGCATTTAACATGTGTGCCATTGGCTACTGACAGACATGCTAAGGACATCATAGTACATTACCACTGCTAGCACAGTAATGCTCCTGTGGACTACAGCAGATATATTGCTCAATATATGTGGACAGTCTGACACACTCTGGACAGTCCAGAGGTATATACAGAACCCCTTAGTGCAAGACATGTGGACCAAGCCTGACAATGTGGATGTTAACAGACATGTAGATGTGTATAACACGTACCTACTGGTATACATTTGCCCCCATAGGTTATGCATTCACACACCCCTGTCTGTCCTGACACATAATTACCACTGGTACAGAGGTGCCATGGCCACATCCTAACCACTAGTTATTGACATACATCTGTACTGCATTCCACTGCTTTGTCTGACATACATGACTGTTATGGTGGCCTGGCAGTAGTACATCTAACAAGTATCTGGACATGACATCTCACTGGGTAAGTACACTAAGCTGCTAGGCATGTAACAAAGCACTGTGCAGGCTACAGGCATACTGGCTCAACACTGCCAACATTTCCTATGGGGGAATACACATGTACCTACAGGCATGTCACAGCACAGAGTAACAGACACATGTGTGAAAGTGCATAACCACAACCAATGTAAACACAGCCACAGCCACATATGGTAAGCTACTGTAATATTACAGTATATGGCCTATCTTTTCAACACCATCCTCATATGTGCCACTCACACACTAACCCTAAATATATTGGCCTACTACACAGTGTGGTCCAATGCCTGTCTGTGGTATGGGACATGCATGTGTTTGGCCCTACAAACATGTAAGCCGAAAGGGTAACATATAGTGGAGCAGCATGTAACATCAGATAGACCAAGACCAAGACCAATGACAGGTACCACAGTCTGTACACAGGCCAAGGCACATATTAACAATACACACACTGTCGATAACCACCATAAGTACACAGACCTCAGTACTGTAGACACAACCACAGAATGTCCAGATTATGTAATCAAATATAACCCCTACTATACACATGTGTAGCGGTCTGATATCTCACTGGCTTGTTATCAGATATGATGTCACTAAACATGGTCTACAGCACATATGCACCTCTGACTGCATGACATATGTGCAAAGGGTGACAGAGTTTTGGCTGGAGGCACAAACACAGGGCCAATATTGACATGTTGCTGTGATAACCTCATAAATTTACTGTTGTAACAGGATTTGTTGCAACATATATCCTATGAGGGATATGAAGTCAGTAACTCTCATGGCTGTCATCATCTACAGACATCATTCCTCACACTACCTTCTGCAGTTCACAGATAGATGCTCTGTGGGTAACACATGAAACAAAAGACACCACACACTGCCCAGTCTGAAAATGACCCTACAGATGGGGGGTTTCCTCATAAACATTGCACGGACATGACAGGTATTAAAACATGTAGGACAGCCATATCCACACACACCCTGTTAAACCAAAATTACTCCAAATACAATATAGCAGCACTTATAGTCTGTAGTCAGGTCAGGCACATCCCCTTCCTGTGTGTTGGCCTGTTTCCACTGTGTATGTTGTTAGAGGTAAATCCCCAATCCATCTGTAATGCTGCTTGCCAAACAACAGATCGAGTTCCTGCTCACAGTGAATGAAAAGGCCCAACACCAACATGATGTTCCTAGATAGATTGGAGTGTGTTACCATACAATTGACTATGGGAATGTTAACACAGCTGTTCCACATGCAATCAGTTAGAGGATGGCTGCAATTTGTGCAGAGGCCATCAGCTGATCATAAGCATCACTTAAAATACACATGCTACTGCCTAAGCAAAGGAGGTGTAAGTCTCCACATCCATCAGAGACTGTGTGAGAGAGGCAGACAGAGGCAAAGATAAGTCAGAGAGTGGTGGGAGAGTAAAACATAAGCATGTTTGTGTCACACACCAAACAGTACAGGGTATCAAATCCCTGACAACTATGTAGTGCTATCATATGTCTATGCAGTTATTAGATGCACCACATAGGTTACATGCTGAAGAGCCATCCAAACTGATATGTGATGGTGAGTGACATCTGCAACAGTGATATGGTAGATATATGGTAGGTGTAGTACACGTGGCTGTCCCCATGAACAGGTGTCAGCGTCAACACAGCCACAATCTCACAGGGACACACATACACATTGACACACTTGGCAGGGCCAGGAATACAACTCATCACTAGTGAGACTGCCACAACACAATACTGTACAAGTATCACATGCACCACAGGGGTCATATGGAAGTTATATGGTCAAAGGGTATGTGGAGGTGTCTGACAACAGACAGCATGCTACAGTATTCCAATGGGGGTTGTAGTGAGTGTGAATGTGGTCATAGGCATCATACAAAACACACACACAGACACAGGGTGCCAGTACTGACATGCATGGGTGCATTGCTTCACGGGTGTGTAGTGGTCGACTGTGCCAGACGGCTATACAAGAATAGGTGATGGGTATACCTTGGCATCAGGCCACATGACAATGGTCTGCAGTGTGGCTCCGTGGTGTAGTGTCTGGATTTGCCCACACGGGTGGGTATTGTATTCACCATCCAGTCATTTGGGTAACTATTGAATGTGGCCAATGCTGTGTATTCCTTGCAATGTATGTGTTCCTTAGTCTGTAACATGAACCGTGTCTGGGATATGCACAACTCCCACATGCTTGTACAGTGATATGTGGAACTGTACCTGGGGTGTCTGGCCCATGTTGTGTACACAGATTGTTATTACCAGATGTGCCAGTCCTGGCCTCATGTGGCAGAAGCTGTTAATGGACAGCAGGTTGACCCTGCATCTACATTGATAGCATGATACCAGTATTCCCTGGTGTCAGTGGCATCTATCCATACATGGCATGTTTTTCAGGCATGGTATGTCCTTTGTGGGTCACATATGATGGCACCACAGGTGTTGCAGGTGTTCAATGGGGAACATAAGGAAGGTGAACTGTAGGCATGTAAGTGCCTATTGGACTGATGGACAGGGTGCCATGCCCTCTGAAGCCCACTGCAGTCACACCATGGTTACTATCAGTGGGCAATATGCCGGGTACTACCAACATAGCAGCTGTTGCCTAGGCTAGTGTGTGTATGAGACATGGGTTGAGAGTGCTCTCTGGGTAATACAAGGGTTGCTAACTTTGTTCACCTGGCCTTGATGTTACATGTAAGGGTATGGATTTGCACCCCAGCCTCTCGGCTATTTCACATCTGTTATCCCTGTATGGTGGACATTGTGATGTATACTAAAGCCAACATATAAGAAATATGTAAAACCCACTCCACATTGAGTCCAGTTGTTATACACTTACATTCACATAGAATACGAATGACAAACACAGACACACACACACCTGTCATGTCTCAGATTAGAACTCCTACCTAACTATTTTACTACATTATAGCACTACACAGTTATAGGACACGGCACAGAGATTACTGGAGTATTCCTTCCCCAAAGGTGTATTTCACAGTGAATGACATCAGCAGGTGTGCCAAAGTAGGGCATTTGAATTGTAGTGAGTGTGACTAGCCTAAAATTCATTGCTCCCTACACAGACAAAAACATCCAAAACTATCATGTGTGGGAATAGAACCCCTACTCGAGTTCTATATCATACTACAGCATGAAGTGGTTAAAGGATGTGCCATGGGGATTACTTGAGTACTCTTTACCCAAAGGTGTATTTCACAGTGAATGACATCAGCAGGCATGCCAAAGTTGGGCATTTGAATTGCAGTAAGTGTGACTAGCCTAAAATGCATTGCTCCCTACACAGACATACACAAAAGCATCCACAACTGCCATGTGTGGGAATAGAACCCCTTCCAAAGTCCTATATCACACTACAGCAAGAAGCTGTTTTAGGACACACCACAGGGATTACTGGAGTACTATTTCCCCAAAGGTATATTTCACAGTGAATGACATTAGCAGGCTTGCCAAAATAGGGCATTTGAACTGTAGTGTGTGTGACTAGCCTAAAATGCATTGTTTCCTATACAGACATAGACATCCAGAACTGCCATTGACTACAGTCATGTTGCACAGCTAGCACTTGCACCACATAGTCAGTAATACTGACAGATACCAGTGGCTAATGTCGGCAGTGAGTGACATCTGAACCTCATGTGGTTGTAGCCATTTGGCTGTGTGCTGGGTGGGACAGGCCTCATAATGGATGGCCCCTTGTCACAGTCACTTTCTTCCATACATCTATGTACGTCTACTTTTGGCTTATTATAGTGTGTTGTCCTTGGATATATGCCTGTATTCCTATCCACTGTGTGTGCAAAGCATGAGTGGTGCATACTAAGGAATGTCTACACTAACATCTGAAACTGCCAGATATGTGTGGTCCACTGTTGTTTGCAGACATGGGCTTCATTTAAGTGTGTGAGCATGCCCAGTATGACCTTTCAGTATGTTGTTGACTGACATTGCCTGATATTGCCTTCATTTCTCCAAGTGTGTGAGCATGCCCAGTATGCCCTTCTGTACTGAATGTGTGGATCAATTCCAGGTAGTTTGTACTGCAGTGCAGACCTTTGTGTTGTACACCTACAGGCAGCACACTGTTTCTGCAGGGTATCCATTGATCATTTGGCAATGATACTGTAAACTGTAGGTGATTGTGCATGTGCTGATTCAGCTGCATGGTACTGCTGTTAGCAGAGATATTCAGACATGTGTACTGTTAAACACAGTGATGTTTTCTGTCCTCGTGTACTGTCAGGTGGATATTCTTGCTCACAGTGATGTCTTGGGGAACAAGGATGACTGCAGCTGTGTCCGGTATTGTGGGCAGACACCTACGTATTCATGGTAAGTTATGCCAGTCTGGAAGGGGAGCTGCAGACACTTGCTGCTGGGTCTGTGTATCTGGTTCAGCACCTTTGTACAGTGCTGGCAGAGGATCCCATACTTGTATTCCCATTGACATGACAGTATGGGCTTATCTTGCTGTGGAAATGCTTCACAGCTGTACACATTCACACAGGTTACCCAGAGGCAGGGGCCATGGGTCAGGACATTCACCCTATTGTGGTGTACAGGCAGGTGTGTAGCCACCCATTTATGTGTTTTCAGCCAGGGATAGTATGTGCACACAGCTTGGTGTTGGACTCTGCACATTCCTTGCTGCCCATGCTCCCACCCACCCCCCTCTGTTAGTCTAACCTCTTCCATACATTATGCATATATTCTCTGATACTTTCCCTTAGGGTATCACCCCATACCAGGTGTGTGTTAGTGTTGATCCACAGTTCATGCAGTGGGACATGGTGGACATATTACTGTGGTTTGTCCACATGGCCTTGCATATGGCTTATGTGGAGTGTGTTATGTTGTTATTTGGGTGTCCATGACATAACATGCATTTGGTAGTACATGTCAGACACAGGCCTTTGGCAGAAGCCTGTGGGGCATTAGGTGTTGCTGTGGGCCAGATGTGGCAGGCCATTGCATTCTGTCAGTCCTATAGTCTCAGACCACCATACAGTATATTCCCCTGGGGTGACAGGGTAGATGTGATAGGTGTTCATGGCAATACCATCTATCAGTCTTGATTAGGTGGTGTGGATGCTGGCAGGGTGCTACCTACAGTTAGGGACACACCTGCATGGGACAGCTGCACTGCATGCTGCATTCTTCCACTATTGCCATATACAGGTGGGGTCTTACTGTACCCATTCCTCACAGCAGGGATATGACCAGAGAGGTACCTGTGGGTGGTGTTTGCGTGAGCTGGGTGCATGTGTGCTATTAACACTACTTGCATCTGACACACAGATATGCATGGAACATTCCATTTATGCTGGCATGTGCATGTACATCAGCTGTTTCCCAATAAATCAGTCCTCCCTCCTTTGTTATCTGCAAGTGTTCGGGCAGACATCACTGGTATCCTCTACTACAGGACCAGTTACTTTGATACATACCCATATGTACAATTCCAAAGGTGTCTCCATTTCACAGTGACACAATATATACTGTATGTCTGGGGTACTTTCCCCTGTGTACAACTTGTATGTCTAGCCCAATAGCTATGCCATGTCAGTCTTTCAGATGCTGACACATATTACCACAATACATTTACAATGGCTTACTGCTAACATGTGTTATACTAGTGGGGATTGTCTTTGGCACTGCAGCTGTGAGGGCTTGTCCTTGTCATCAGCAGTAGTGGGCAATGGCCACCAGGTCTTACCTCAACATGCATACATACTGAGCACTCTCACACAATATGACACACACAGCATCCTAACACACACAGACCTGCATATTATGCAAATGCTACAACCTATCCTGCTACCTTGGCCACCTCTGGGCATCTGTGTTCCACTCGTATTATACCTTTTCATACATGTTATTACATTTCTACACTGGAATGGGGTAAGAGGGTACACACTGACTGTTTCTACATTTTCCATCCAGGAGTGGGGAAGGCACACCTGACTGTTACTACATTTCTACGCTGGATTGGGGGTAGGAGCACACCTGACTGTTTCTACATGTCTACATGGGAGTGGAGGTGCACACCTGACTGTTATTACATTTCTACATAGGGTTGTAGGGGAGCACCTGACTGTTTTTACATTTCTACATAGGATTGGGGGGCACACCTGACTGTTAATACATTTTTACACAGGACTGGGGAGACACACAACTGTTACTACAGTTCTACACAGGATTGGGGGGACACACCTGACTATTTCTACACTTCTACACATGATTGGTGGGCACACCTTACTGTTTCTACATGTCTACATAGGATGGGAGGCACACCTGGCACTTGTACACATTTGCTATGAGTGTACTGGTATGTCAGGTGCTCCATTTCACTCTGTATTTTAACCTATCTTGCTGACTAGTGGCATATCAGTGTACTACAGGTCTTAGCTTTGGTTGCCCTAAATATTAGTGTCTGACTTCCTACCCTTCAGAACTAACATCCCACTGCCTGACCTGCTGTAGTCTGTCTGTGTAGGCCTGGGGGGAGGGTTACACATAGGCATCATTCAGAGGCCATAGCACAGCCTCAGTTTGTGTTTGTTTACACCTGTCCTGCTGGCTGAGACTGTTGTTGAGTATGTGAACCTCCCTGATTGGTATGTGTGAGTCATATGGACACACATGTCGCCCACCACATTTCCTGCAGTGGGTCTTGTCACACTGTGTAGTACTAGCTACTATGTTGCCTCCAATTGTTACAGATGTCATGGTGCCACTATGGGTGTCTAGTATTTGGTGCCATACCATTCAGCCACCCAATGCCATTGCATGCTCACATCCATACCATAGATACAGGTAACGACACATTCTACTCCATTCAGCAATTGGTAGGTTGATTGACTTACTTTGTGGGTGTGCCAGTATTGAGGATGGTGTGGGAGGGCTGCCTATGTCAGATGCACATAGTACACTCCCTATACATGGTTGAGCACAGGTAGCATCATGTTTGGCATCCCTTTTACTGTATGTGCGAGTCAGAGAGAGGTGTCATTCCATGGGTCCCTACTGTGTCAATGTATGTGCTATACATTTCCTCTTTCCCAAGGCCAGGGCATACTGGGCATGCCTCCATCTGCCTAATTTGGCAGGCTCAGGTTGTTCCTTTTCTGAGTCACTCTGTGCCTGTGCAGGCCTTGGCATTGGTGGGGGGCTGTGTGGCCCTGTCCCATACTGTTCCTGCTGCAGCTGTTTCCACAGGATCATATTGTGTAGCATGTCACATACCAGAACAATTTGAGTACATGTAACTGGTGAGTACTACAAGGCTCCACCGGATGTGTCCAGGCACCAGAAACGTGACTTGAGCATCCCAAACACACGCTCTATTATAAGTCTGGTCTGTGTGTGTGCCTCATTATGGCATTCTTGTTCGGGTGTGTGTGCATTTCTGATGGGTGTCATCAACCACGGCTCCAGTGTGAAACCAGCATCCCCCACTAGGTGACCGTAAGGGATGTACCTACTGGCAAACCTTTGGTACAGCTGTGTCAGATGCCAGATGTGGGGAATCATAATAGCTTCCAGGGAAGCCAGCACACACATTCATTATAATGCCCTGGGCATCGCACATGACCTGGCAGTTGATGGAGGGGAAGCCTTGCGGTTGCTGTAGACCGTACCCTGATCACTGGGTGGTGCTTTGATGCATATGTGCGTGCAGTCTATAGCACACATTACCTCAGGGTATTCTGCTGTTTGGTGGAAGAGACACATATTGCTGGCCAACACCTCATGGGTGTTGAGGAAATATACATGCTCACTGGTATGTGCTGACATGGCCTCAAGGAACTGGTGGAATACTCTGGATGCTGATGCCTGTTAGATCCCCATGATATCCCCAGTTGAGTTTTGGGAGGTACCTGTGGCTAGTATTCTTAGGCCTACACATACCTTGGTATCCACGGGGATGTGTTTCCCTCTGTTAGTTCTGCATGTCAGGCATGGTGGGCACAGCTCAGCAATTTGATGTAGGAGGTCCCTGTCCTCCCAATAGTGCTCCACTATCTCCAGCTCATGTAGCCCCTGCTGCTTAAAAGTGCTTACTCCTGCTTACCCCCATGCTAATTTCTTTAAAAGAAAAGAAAAAGGGGTTGATAGGAAAGTGGTGAAAAAAGGGGCACAAAGAGGGAAAGACACTAGGAAAATAGCCAGGGATGTGAGGGAAGAGTGTAGGGAATGTCCATAGCTGGCCATTTCTTCTACAGTAACAGCTGTGCATATACACTGAATTTGGAGGTAGATTTGGACACTCAAACCCCTGGGAGGGGGTGAGGTCAACAAAAATAAGTTGTGATGCCAATTAGACTGGATTACATGTGTCCAATGGACACGTGTGTGAAATGGACAGCTATTGACAACAGTATGTGTATTCTGCATACATACCTTGGGCTGTGTACAGACTGCGGTAGATGCCATTGCTAATGGTCTATCTGATGTTACATGCTGCTCCAGTGTATGGTACCCTACTGACTCACATGTCTGTAGGGCCAGACACACATGTGTCCCATACCACAGACAGTCATTGGACCACACTGTGCCATGACCAGTGTATGTAGGATTGCTGTGTGAGTGGCACATATGAGGATGTTGTTTTAACAGACAGTCATTATAGTGTCATATTAAGCTTGTGTATCACATGTGTCTGTGGCTGGGTTGACTTTGGATGTCGGCATGCAGTAGGACAGGTGCCTGCCACACTGTGCTGTGACCTGTGTGTGAAGCCCACTATAACTGCAGGTACATGTATATTCCCCTATACAAAATATAGTCCAGTGTTGTGGCAGTCTGCCTGTAGTTTTCACAGTGCTTAGTGACATGCCTAGCAGCCTAGTGTAATTACCCAGTGTGCTATGTCCATTTATTTGCAAGACATACTGCTGCCAGGCCACCATAACTGTTGTGTATTTCTGACAAAGCAGTTGAGTGCTGCACAGATGTATGTCAAAATCTACTGGGTAGTATGTGGCCATGTGACCTCTGCACCACCAGGTATTATGTGTCAGAACAGACTGGGATGTGTGTGTGCATAAACTGTGTGGGCATATGTAGCCCAGTATTGTTGTGATATACCCATGTATATGGCTAGTCACATCCCCATTGTGGTGCATGGTCCATATGTCATGCATGAAGAGGACATGTGTACACTTCAGGACTGCACACAGAGTGCCAGACTGTCCACATATATTGGTCATATCCCTGATGTAGTCCACAGAATCATTAATGTACTAGCAGTGGTACTGTACTATGATGTCCTTAGGATGTCTGTCCATAGGCAATGGCGCACATGTCTACAGCAGATGTGACCTCCCACACCCGACATGTGTGTTAAGACAACCCCTATTACAGTAGCAACAGTCTACATATATACCTGCAATACATCCATGACATCCCCTTGCACTAAGCGGTTGGGACTATTGGTGTTGAGGTAAGACTCCACTGCATATTCTGGACATACGGTAAACATAATTATGTACATATTTATCCACATAACTATATAGATATATACACATATACATATCCACATACATATATGGACATATAGATATAGATATACGTACATATATGGAGCTATATATGTACATATATATATATATATATATATATATATATATATATATATATATATATATATATATACATGTAAACACTCACATATATACATATACACAGCAATGACTTCAACAATTGGCTAAACTTCTGATGTCATTCAAAGGGGATCCAGTATCTGTCTGCCTGGGATGACATGATTGACAAATCACAATGCCTTGCCAGAGATGGTCTGCACCTGTTGCCCCTGGGATTCAGGTTACTGGCTAGTGCACTTGCCACCCCTATAGTGCCTTTTCTAGGCAAGCTTCAAAGGACAAAACCACCAACATAACAGATACAAGCATGCAAAACTGAAGATAATGCTACTCAAAGCATGAAGTCTTATCCTAAACATGCAATCTCTTGAGGCACACCTACAAATGGAGAACATCGGTATCTGTCCAGTAACTGAGACCTGGTTCAATGCTCCAGAGAGCACTCCTGCAATACCAGGCTACCACTCTTACCACACATTTTGGCCAACAAAACAAGACCACAACATCACAGGATGAGGAGTGTCCATATTCAAGAAGATTATTCACACATCCAGGCTGGTTCCCAACACAATGCATATGAATATCTCCTAGTACAACTAACACTAGTTAGGACTGCAATCCAAATTGTAGCTTGCTACAGATCCCCCACCATGACCCGATGTCCTCACTACACCTTACTAAACATACTGGAATTATTGGGATACAACCAAAAACCCTCATACTGGGTGAGTCAAACTACCCCATCATTAACTAGGAGAACTATTCAGGTAACAATGCCTTTCCCCAGTGGTTCTTGGAGGTCATGGATTCCAATGCCCTGGATCACATAAGCCATTGTCCAACCAGGGGCTCCAATATCCTAGACCTGGTCATTACCAACATGGGAGATAGATGCTCCACACCAGTGGTTACCCCCTCATTGGTCAAGTCTGACAATAAGCTATTCACCATCGACATCCACATCCCAATCCCAATCCCCAGGAAGGATACCCCCATAAAAATCCTCTACAAAGCCAACTTCATGCTACTCAAGTAAGATGTGAGAAACTGTGATGCACCCGTGGAGATGGGAGATGATAGACCAACTGCTGATTCCTACAGTGAGACACTTTGTGACCAAATCCACTCGTGCATGTATCGTGCCATCACAAATAGAACCAAGATGCCTCCCTCCAAACAAACACAGCCAATACGGTGGACCCATGCCATAAACAAACTGTACACCAAAAGGAAGAGACTGTTGAAAACAGAGGGATAATCCCAGGAAAAAAATAAAAAAAAAGCTGAGATCCCTCATAGAATCTGCCAAAGCCAGTTACATGTATGAAATAGCCATAGATTCCAAAGACATCAACAAGCCATTCTATAGTTATGTCCAGAATCTAACTGTCAATGCTCAGAACTGATCTGAGCTACAACAGAATGACATTAAATATGTTGATCCCAAAGATATTGCCAATATCCTGGCAGATCAATGTACTGCCACATTCACCCCTACCCCCAAAAAGGCCCATCTCAATACCAAAGTATTGCAAAATACAAGTAATCATGTTCACACAGGTAGAAACCACACTCTCCACAGCTAATAATACAGCATCCATGGGAACAGATGACATTCCAGGCTGTGTACTACATGAACTACAAAATGAACTTGCACCTCACCTATGTGTCATGTGTAATCATAGCCTCACCTCAGTCTTCATGCCCACTGAGTGGCACACAGCTACAGTTATCCCACTCCACAAGGGGGATCCACCGTGGATCCCAGGAACTACCATCCCATCAGTCTGTCGAGCCTGATCTGCAAGGGCATGGAATGCATTATAATGGAATTTATAAACAAAGACATTGGCAAGCCTCAATCACTGGACCCCACCTAGTTTGGCCTTGTAAAGGGCCAGTCATGCCTCCTCAACCTGACTGACTTCTTTGAATCAGTCTCCAGAGCTGTGGAAGGGGGTAAGGTGGTCCACACACCCTATCTGGACCTCACCAAGCTTTCAGCCCCATCTCCCACTCTGCAAACATAGATAAATGTACTAAGCTGGCCATACATTTCCACATCACACAATGGGTTGCCAACTGGCTTACAGAAGGAAGACACACTGTAAAAGTAGCTGACTCCAATACCAGCTACAAACACGTGACAAGTGGAGTACCTCAGGGTTCAATCCTGGGACCGCTCATGTTTGGTATCTACCTTTCTGAAGTACATGCAAACATTTTGGGACCCTGTCTAACAAAGTTCACAGATGACTGCAAACTGGGAGCCACTGTTGAATCCCCAAATGGTGTGGGTATTCTACTAAAGGGCATTACAGAAACAGATGCTTGGTGCCAGCGCCATGGGCTTAAGCTTAATGGCCAGAAATGTGTGGTTACCCCTTTGGGAAATACCATGTACCCATGAATTACCACATAGGTGGCAGTACACTAAACACCAAAGGTGTGATGACAGAATTAGGGACATAGGTGGACAGTGGTGTCACATTCAATAGCCACATTGCCACAGCAGTGAGGTGATCCTTCTATGTGGTACACCTCATCACCAATGGCTTTTCATCCAGGAAAACAGAGGTAGTTGTCCCATTGTACTCATCCCTAATTACACACATTATAGAGTATAACGCCCCATTTGGTAGGTACCTTATATGACATCTGCAACAGCTGCAAAGGCCACAGAAATACATCACTAAAAGTATCAAAGGCCTAAAGCACAAGCCCTATGTTGACCATCTCAAAACCCTCCAGCTATACTCTGTGGCATATCGTATACTCAGAGACAATCTCTGCTTAACATACAAGGCCATGTCAAACCCTGGGTATTGTCATCTGTAATAAGTGTATGTAATGCCATGTACAATACATATGTCTATGTGCTGTCATTACAGTAGCAAGGGGTGTGAGTGTCATGTCTGGGACACACAAGTATATGAGACCTGCACAGCACTGTTATCCATATGAATGTGTTACGTGCAGGGGTAGTAACCCAGGGTACATGCTGTCACACTGGCATTTAGTGTAACATGGCGGTACTACTTTTGACAGTGCTGTCCCAGGCAAGGGTAGAGTGTTAAAAGTACTACTGACAACAAGCACACCTGTAGGCATAGCTGGACTCTGAGGCCTCAGTGTCTTGTTCCTGATGTGTGGGCTGTATCACCATGTATATCCCCTACTGGATAATAATCAGACATGTGGAATGCCACTGTAGAGTACTGTCTGTACAGAACATGTTAGTGAGGGCGTACAACATTTAGTACTGGCATACATATTGTTGTCAAACATCCATCTGTCAACACATTCATCCTACTGCATAGCTACTTGCCAAGCTGATGACTGTGACTCCCTCTACAAATGTGTAGATGGCAGGTATCCAGCTGGGATATGTACAGACAACCTATGCTTGATTGACACTGACATGTCTGCCCAGCTGTGTTCTAACTGGCACATATAGGAGAAGACAACCTGTCTGGACCACCTGCCATGGGTACCTACACTATACTACCACAGTCTACAGAACATGCTTGGGTACAGGTCTCCAACACAGGCACTAAGGATGTGTTGTAATACATGTTGCATACATTTCAACTGGATCACCGCAGTGACCATGTGCAGAAGGCACCCCGAGGATTGGCTGATGTATGTCACTCTCCCCCTGATGGTCAACAAAGTGGTATCTGTCGATAGATTGCCTGCTGGCACATGGTAGGTAGCATGATACCAATGTACACACAACCCCTACACAACCCATCTCCCCATGAACAATAGCCATGGACACAGCTATGACCACCTACAGCAATGCACCACAGTACTGACACATATGTACATGTGCTTTACTGAGGATAGCAGTGTCTGTGTGTTAGTACACCTGTAGGTCAGAACTCCATGACAGCCTTCAGAACCACCTCAACACCCATTGCCATAGTCAGATGTTGCTGCTGCTGTGTTGGACATGGCATGTATCCTGTTACACTCCTCACCCTAATGGCTAAATGAGCCATGCATTACCACCACAACAGTGTTGTACAAATGGGTCAATGGGCATGCCAAACCCATTAAGGTCTGGCAAATGTGTGTATGTGCATGTATGCATATCAGTAGGGTACACCATTCTGTGGCCACATACTCCTATTACACTACACATTGCCACACAGTAGTACAGATAGTGTTGTCTCCACCCATAGGTGAATCATAGCAATGCAACACACTACTATGCCTGTGGCATGTGCATTAGATGCATATCCCTGTAGTATCACTGTTGCAATATACAATAGGTTGTATTGCAGTCATGGGCAATGTGTGATAGTCGGTATGTCAGAATGTCATCATGGGTTCCAGTGCATACAATAACCACTGGGGGATGTGGCTGCTGTGTACACTGCCAGTACACCATGGTACACCCAGTATATGCCCCATATACCACTTTATGGTATCCACTGTCACCATCAACCATACAGGTAACTGAAACCACAATACAGTCCATTTACACATGTGCTGTGTGTAGCCTACCTGTGACACATTGGACACACAGACTAGTTAGTTATCACCAATAGGCCCAGGTTTCTCGGATGTGTGTCTGCCTGTTATGTGTCTGTCAATGTGTGTATGATGGTATGTCACACTATGTATTATCCATATGCAACCATTACATCCACCATTACCATACTGTACATGTCTGTGGATGTTCTGCATGTAACATGTAACCTGGTACATACCTCACCCTAAATGTTGTGTGGTGTGTGCAATGAAAGCCACACAGTTCAGTAGCACTACATACCTAGGTAGGGGTCTAGGCACAGTGTTGCCATGTAAGAGTGTGCATGTATGTGAATGGGTCTACATACGATAGCAGATTATACATGTCCCAGTGGGTCATCTGTCTATGTGGAACAGGCAATAACTGTTAGACAATCCTGTGATATGTGTGCAACTGTACGCTGGATAAGTCACAGCCATGGTGTCACCACAGTAACATAACCCTTGTGGAATATGACTGCAGACCATCCTCCCGCTGACACATGTACACCTACAATACAAATGGGTAACATTATGAAGATCACAATCACCCAGTGTTACTAACAGCTGACATGCATCATAGCGGGATGGCTACACTACCTCACATGTATGCATTACACATTACTCCTGACAACATGTTACACTGAAGTACATTGCTGCACTGCATTACAGTCACCATGTGCATCAGAACTATATTAGCCTGTCCCTGCATCGATGTTATTGATGACAGGGATGTGGCACAGGCATCATTATATGCACAGGGTATTTTGCTGGTTTGCCAGAGGCTGAGGGTGGTCCATATATTTGACACCATGTGTGTGAGTGAGGGGTTTAATTATTTGGACAGGGCATGGTGATGTGGTGTGTGTTGGTATGGGGTTGCCCTACATGTGTTTGCATAGTGTGTGGGTATGCATGCACACAGTTTGCCATGTGGCTGCCCATACAGGTGATTTTGGACAGCTGAAGACCATACCTGGCAGGCTGTGCAGTTCACCGCCTCTGGCCATGGACACACTGACTGTGCCTGCCAGGGGTTCCATAGGCACGTGCAGGTACAGGTCTTGAAGTGCTGCTCTTCCCTGATGATGACAGATGACTGCTGGAATCATGTCCCGCCTGGGACTGGACAGGGTTACATGCATGAGGCCTGCTTTAATATGGTGTGGACAGCACCCCCAGTGATGTGCTGGGGCTACTACTTCCAGTATGGGAGTGGCTTGGCATCCTAGCATGTCCATGTCAACTGCCAGATGTTTTTGTTTCTGGCCTACATCCACACGGCCGTTGCGCCACTCCCACCAGGTTTTCAAGCACAGACATACCACGGTCAAGGAGGCCCACCATCTCACCCCACCATCTATTCATAATTCCATTCTGTTCATAGAGGGCAGCAGCAAGTTCACAGATGTTGTCATTAACAGATGAGCAGACAGCCCTCTGCAGCCTCAGGCCCTGTCTGTTGTACATTTTTATACATGCCTGTGCCTCCATGACAGCCTGAAACATGTGCCTGGTGGTACCAGCTGTGGTACCGCTGCCAGGGGCAGGATGACCAGCAGCCCTACCAGGAGCACCCTGGTGCATCCGACTATATGGTGGACTGCTGGACATCTGGCTATGCCTGCTGCGGAACACAGCTGGCATGGTCACCACACTACCCTGTGCACTGCCACTAACTGCCAACTGTTCCTCAGCTATGGCCACTGGTGATGTGGTATGTATAAACACTGAAACTGTGTGTGGGGGTGGGGTGGTTAAGAGGGGTATGTCAAATGTTGGCCCTGTGTCAACCCCTGACAAACCCAACTGTGCCTCAATCATGGTCTCATCATCGTCAGAGTCTGCGTGCACACCAACTTCAGGTTGCCTGCAGGAGGGACCCTGACCCACTTCGCCACCTGTGGGGGATAAAAAGAAATGCACTTTAAGACCTGTCCAGCATTACATAACAATACATACACACACACACACACACACACACACACACACACACACACACACACACACACACACACACACACACACACACACACTCCACCTTAATACCTATCTATCTGTGATGCTACAGACAGTCCCACGTGTATTCCCTTAAGTTGCCCATCATGGATCATTCCTGGTGCAACACTCATTAATGCCACTCATTAACATCCCATTCCTCTAAATGCCTACAAAACTGACCACACCACAAGACCTGTTACTCCATTAACTCCATGACCTGAGTGTAGTACTGCTAACATGGCCTCACTGCTGTCATTCGATGTTCCCCCTGTGTATGTTGGGATTTTGTGAGCTTGGCAACTATATGTGAGGGGCTGATATGTTCCCTCTATAATGTCACACACACTGTAGTGTCATGTGTAAGGATTTCTCAGTACATGCCTGACATGCTGCTCAATCAACCTATCGTGACAACTGTGATATATGTATACACTCCCTGCTGTTGTCTAGTAATTCCCCAATGCATCTGTAGTGCTACCTACATGGGTTGTCATTCACCTCCCTGCTGTATGCGATATTGAGGGTATACCAGGTATCTACTTTCCCTTCCAATGCATGTTCCATGCTACAGACATTATTAGACCATCAGCTGCTCTGTGATTACATAGCAGACAAGCATTCCTGTTGTGTCTTGTGTGAGTCCATGTCCATGTACTGCACTATCACAAAGGGAAGTACTGCCATATCATAAACTCCACAGTCACACATGTGCATACATGGACACCCACACAACCACACACACATGCACACACACATCCTACATGCAGCACCCTCACTCCTCTACACCACATTGAACCTACAGATGACATGAACACCCACACACACAGAGACACACACACGCAGACACACATACAGGTGAGGTTGCGCAATTATAGTAGACACAGTCCTCCCATTACCCATCTGTCAACATGCATAACATATGGTACACAACAGCATGCAGTGCAGCTATAGTCAATCCATGCTAGCAACAGTATACATGTGTGTGAGGCATAGCCTGTGTTAGTAGGTGATACCCCTTCCCCTGGGGAACACTGCGCCCATGTACACAGTTTTGCTGTGCACCTGTTATGCACCCTGTCATGTACTGTGCACCACAACTCACAGGTGTACATTCCATTGCTGAATGTGTAGTACTGTGTCAGTTATGTCAGCTGTAATGCTCACAGACCCTATGTTTTCCAGCAAAACATACCTGAGATGATGTGTGGTCAGATGTCAGTTGTGAATGCTTGAGGTGTGGTTTACAGCTTTCAACATTAGCAGACCAAGTATGAGCAATCCAATAGTATTACACTGGCAACTGCCAGATCATACCATGGCTATGGGGAGTCTACACACTCTTATTGATGTGATACACCATTCCTTGATCTGCCATGGGACAACATCGCTACATATATTAACTGTACATGAGCCTGGTATGTGCCATATGTCCTGTACATCCACATGCAGTGTCTACTAAAGGTGTTAAATGTGCGGATGCTAACCACATTGCATACAGTCGTGTGTATGCCTATGTGGGCACACGATTATCATGATGTTTTGTTGCACCCATTGTTATGTGCACTACAGCAGTCACTATTCCTGTCAGGGGTATACTAGCATGGCCCATCTGCATTTGCTTGTGTATGGTCAGTCTGCCCTACACATGATCCCCAACTCTGCATGATTGCAAGGTCTACTCATATGCCCACCCCTTGGTGTTCACACACTGCTGTCACTATTTCTGTGGGTGCAGAGTTATGCCTGCCACAGTTACTGACCCAGCCTGTGTGCAGATACAGCCATTCTTACCATCCTTATGGCTTCCTGCTGCAGTGCACTAATGTGTCATGTTGACACCCCCTCCCCACCTTCAGGCTTTTTGCAGATTCTTGACAAGTATGGGTTGCACATGTGTGTCAGTTTGCAGTGTCCCACACACTGAACAGCACATGTTACATCCAAGTCCCAGCTAATAATGTGGACCGCACTAATACATTATGCCATAGTGTACATCTGTAACAGTTGCCATTCTAATACTGGTATATAAACTGTTGGTGCACTGTACAGGGGTGATGTTTCACACTTGTCCCTACTGTAGTCTGTGTGTGCCACCATTATGTTAATCCCTGTGGAAAAATTTCACGATGACAGGATGTTACTTATCCCGCAGGCGTCTGACATACTTTTTCAATACCGCATCATGGTCACCATTGTGTTGCAGTGCATGTAATAGCAACAGCATGTGAACATGTACAGCATGAATTAAGGGTAGGTGTGTTAGATGTGTGCATGGCATACACCATAGCCAGTACATGCTCGGTGTATTGGCAAACATCAACATAAACCATACTCACCAGCTACAGGCTGCTACCATGGTGGTATACTGGATGGACCTGCATAAGAGTGTGAGAGATGCAATGTTAGTGGCCACAGCTGTGGCATTGCTACAGGATGAGTGCAACATTACAGTACATCAACAGTACAAGTCCACAATACTAGCACTGATGCACATTTGTTTATTACTGTTATGCATCAACAAACAATAGTTCTGACAAATCAGATATGCATGCTCTACAAGGCAGAGGTACCAATAGTTATGAAGGGGATGAAGAATGGAAAGGCTGTCAGTCCAGATGACATACCTGTGGAAGCTTGGTGGTGTTTAGGGGAAATGGCAGTGATATGATTAATCAGATTGTTTGATGGAATCTTGGAATGTGAGAGGATGCCTGAGGAGTGGAGAAAAGGTGTTTTGGTACTGGATTATATGAATAAGGGTGATGTGCAGAACAGTAGTAACTACAGAGGGGTAATATTGATCATTCCCAGCATGAAATTACTGGAAAGAGAAATGGAAGCTGGTTTAAGAAGGGAGGTGATTATTAGTGATCAGCAGTATGGTTTCATTCCAAGAAAGAGCACTACAGATGCGATGTTTGCTCTGAGCTGTTGATGTAGAAGTACAGGGAAGGTCAGAAGGAGTTGCATTGTGTCTTTCTGGACTTAGAGAAAGCATATGACAGGGTGCCTAGAGAGAAGTTGTGGTATTGTGTAAGGAAGTCGGGAGTGGAAGAGAAGTATGTAAGAGTGGTACAGCATATGTACAAGGGTAGTGTGACAGCAGTGAGATCTGCTGTGGGAGTGACAGATGCATTTAATGTTGAGTTGGGATTACATCAAGGATCAGCTCTGAGCCCTTTCTTATTTGCAGTGGTGATGGACAGGTTGACAGCGGAGATCAGACAGGAGTCCCCGTGGACTATGATGTTTGCAGATGACATTGTGGTATGTAGTGAGAGTAGGGAACAGGTTGAGAGGACCCTGGAGAAGTGGAGATATCTCTAGAGAGGAGAGGAATGAAGGTCAGCTGGACAATGACAGTATATATGTGTGAATGAGAGGGAGGATAGAGGAATGGTTAGGATGCAGGGAGTAGAGATGGCGAAGGTGGATGAGTTCATATACTTGGATCAACGGTTCAGAGTAATGGCGAGTGTGGTAGAGACGTGAAGAAGAGAGTACAGGCAGGGTGGAGTGGGTGGAGATGAGTGTCAGGAGTGATTTTTGACAGATGAGTACCAGTAAGAGTGAAAGGGAAGGTCTACAAGAGGATAGTGAGATCAGCTATGTTATATGGGTTGGAGACAGTGGCATTGACAAACAGGCATGAGTCAGAGCTGGATGTGGCAGAGTTAAAGATGTTAAGACTTGCACTGGGTGTGACGAGGGTAGACAGAATTAGGAATAAGTATATTAGGCAGTCAGCCCAGGTTGGACAGTTTGGAGGAAAAGCCAGAGAGGCAGAATTGCATTGGTTTGGACATGTGCTGAGGAGGGATGCTGGATATATTGGGAATAGGATGATAAGGATGAAGCTGTTAGGTAAGAAGAGAAGATAAAGGCCTAAGGTAAGGTGTATAGATGTGGTGAGAGAGGACATCCAGGAGGTTGGTGTGACAGAGTAAGATGCAGAGGACAGGAAGAAATGGACACAGGTGATCCACTGTGGCTACCCCTAACTGGTAAAAGCCAAAAGAAGATGAAGATGCTCTACCTATACAGATACAGATGCATATGCAAATGTGGTCTACTGATGTTATCTGTGGTCTTACCTGCATGAGCCTCAGCTGGTGTGTGGGTAACATCCACCTCCAAAATGCTGTGTGACACTTGTTGTACATTGGTATGGGCAGGTGCCCCGAGGCTGCTGAGGAGCAGTTCCATGTGTGTTGGGGGGGATGGGTAGCATGACCACTCCCTGTTGTGAGGTGATTCCCCTGTACTGCAGCAGCATGCCTGCGGGCATTGCTACGCAGGTCAGAGCAATGATGCTGGACCTGCTCATAACTTCATTTATGGTGTCCAACATCGTTGACCCTGTAGATGAGGTCATTCCACAGGGCGGATGATGTATCTATATATATTTATATATATATATATATATATATATATATATATATATATATATATATATATATATATATATATATATATATATATATATATATATATATATATATATATACGTATATATATATATATTTATCTATATATACATCTATATATATATATATCTATATATATATGTATCTGTATATATATATATATATATATATATATATATATATATATATATATATGTATATATATATATATATATATATATATATATATATATATATATATATATATATATATATATATATATATATATATATATATATATATATATATATATATATATATATATATATATATATATATATATATATATCTGTGGTACATTCAGACATGAGGTCCACGATCTCTGACTCTCCTTCCTGCACAGGTGGAGTGTTCTGCCTTACTATAACACAGACAGGTGCCACATATGGAAACAGCCTAACATTAGGGGGGTATATGCATGGACAGATTGCAGGTACACCTATAACACACCTATGGCATTTCAGCATGCTGCATTGCTGCATTACACATTAACTTGAGTATCCTGCAAGTGGTGGGCTCTGGAGCCCACATATCCATCATTATGCCATTACATTCACTACTGGCTATTGGCCACTCTACTAGACATGTTTTCCATTACACATCACACACTATGATGTCATACATCTTGTCAGTCAGTGCTGCTCTGCACAGTTGATGGGTATGACCCACCACCCACAGGAACAGACTGTAGTGTCCATAGCATTTTTTCAGCCGAACATCATTGCAACAACAACACCTGCTGGCACATATAAATCATTCAGCATAATCTATCCCATTATTATAGCCAAGTACTACAGTCAATATATACTTCACATACATGTTGTGTGAGTGATGTCTGTTCAAAACTTTCTTTTTATTCCTGGCCTTAGCCTACAGCTATTTTTCTTTATTGATTGAGATTTTGTGTGTGTGTGTGTGTGTGTGTGTGTGTGTGTGTGTGTGTGTGTGTGTGTGTGTGTCTGTCTGTCCATCTGTCTGTCTGCCTGTCTCTCTCTCTCTCTCTCCAGTAGCTGGAATTAGCTGCTTTGAAAAGATTGCTGCATGGCTTTTGTAGGTGAAGCACATGACCAGATGATGGCCTCTGCACCAATCAGTGTCCTCCACTTGCTACCTACATACAGCATACTGTGTAGTACTTCCAATTACCACTGTCATGGTAACCCACTACTATAAATCCCTACATCATTTGGGAGTGATCCCTTTACCTTTTATGTATGGTGGACATCCTTCCTGCGTGTAGGCATCATTGTTACAGACAGCAGGTAGCATAAGCTCTCAGAAGAGGACTTGCAGTCTCAGGACTGCTACATATTTGTATAAGGTTCTAGAACTACAGACAGAGTGTGAGTAGTGTTGGTATATGTATTGTATAGCACCAGTTTTTCAGGGTTTGTGTGTACATACTAGTTTAACATGGACTGCAGTCTGACGGCATAGCTGTCAACTGTGGGCCTTTGTTTTGTCTGTCAACCACACAGGTCTTGTATCAGATATATCACTGGCAGTGTGTGTGTTGAGTGCTATCAGTAGGTGGCTACATCTGTTTGTGTTTCTGACTTCATATTCCTGTCTAAGGGTATGTTGCAGACTATCCTGTGACAACAGCAACTTGCTCAGTGTATGGCAACACTATTTCACATATGGGCTGGTGTACCAACCCCTGTCCTCCATCGACATACCAGGCTTTTTCGATATGACATGCAGTAAGGGGTTATTATGTGGTGGCCAGTGATTATGTCATGCTGCCATTCCCGCCATCATTCCATTGGTGTTGTGGCCCCCACACATATTATGGGGTAGGTTCCATATATGTGTAGCCTTCATCTGCACAACACATGTGTTCCCCTCTGCAGTGTAGAGGTCAGTGTATGTAACAGTGTTATATGCCCCTGTAAGTCAGTCTAGGGGGGGGGCACCATAATTAACCTAGGGTGCTACAACATGTGAGGTACATCAGTAGTAAGCCGGCTTAAGGTATATGGCTGTACATTACCATACATTCCACCTTGTGAACATTGCTGGCCTACTGATTACTGCCATACAGCCTTTTCTGTTTGTCAGTTCAATTGTGATGGTTTCAGTTATGCATTGTTATCTAACAGAAACATCCCATTGTATCAACTTAGGTATTTCTCCCTTACAGATTGGGTACAGAGTGTAGTTATAGGCTGCTGGGCTATACATCTGCATAACTTACTGTTGATTGATTGTTATCCTGTGGTCCAGTCAGTATTTACTGTTGTAGTACTTGAAGGCCTTGGCCTGGACAGCAACATATGTTATGTTTTCAGATTACTGTTTTAAATGATCTGTTTGACAGTGGCATTGATCTGTTTGTATGCATTTCAGATTATAAACTGCAAAATGACAAGGAAGATAGAACTGTAATAAGTACACAAATAAACCTTTAAAACATATGCAGCCCTGTGTGTGGTGTTACATCTTTTGACTTCTCTGTGGGTATATGTTTCAGGCAACAATTGTCTTTTGTATGGGTGAGTCATACACTGTCCATCTGATGAGGTTCTGACTGTTCAGTGTGGTGTGCACCCTCTATATATGTTTCTTCCTAGACATACGACATACGTCTGTGTGTGTATGTGTAGTTATGTATATGTCTATACATATGTATATATATATATATATATATATATATATATATATATATATAGACATATATATGTAACTGTACACCCATGTGTGTGTGTGTGTGTGTGTGTGTGTGTGTGTGTGTGTAGATATATATATATATATATATATATATATATATATATATATATATATATATATATATATATATATATATATATATATGTGTGTGTGTATCTTACGAATGTTTATATCTTGCACATTGTACATTCACTATGGTAGCCATATTGTACAGTATAATATGTTATTGAAACCAGCCTCACATCATACAGGTGGCATGGCTGGGGGGGGTATAGCTACGTTTAAGACATATGTTGCTTGAGCCCCCTTGCCACCATTTACAGTGCCTGTGGGCATATATGTCTTTGGTATGTGCTCTATTATATCTAGAGATATATATCTGTGTATATATATACACACACACACACACACACACACACACACACACACATATATATATATATATATATATATATATATATATATATATATATATATATACACACACACATATATATATATATATATATATATATATATATATATATATATATATATATATATATATATATATATATATATCTATATATATATATATATATATATATATATATATATATATATATATATATATATATATACATATATGTATGTAATATAGAGAGGGAGAGGTATATATCTATTTAGTAATCAATATATATACACACACACACACACACACACACACACACACACACACACACACACACACGCACACATACATATACATGTATAAATACATTTCCTGTACTGTTGAATGATATTGTTGGAAGCTATGTTTGTGAAAACAGCAGAGTTATGTATGTCTGCCATGGCTTAGTGATAATTCACATTTGCTATGGGGTGCAGGCTCCTGAGTTCAAGTCTAGCAGAGGCTGTTTGTTTTGTTGCTGGGCAGAACAAAGGCTGTTGGATACCGAGTGGTTAAGGCACTTTTAAAGAGTTGTAAGTGGGTTTGTGCGATGGTAAGCAGCGCTAACTTCCGGTTACAGTTTCTTTTATTTTTATTTATTTATTTGCAGTTGTTTAACCAGGATAGTCCATTGGAACTAAATAACCCATTTTCAATGGAGTCATGGGGAGAAAAGCTCCACATATAGATTATTCAAAGATTAACTACCACACATAGATTACATGAAGATTACAGAGATTGACATTTGTACTATTTCTGTTTATAAGACCAATCAAACATATTTCAATCAAAAGTAATAAAGACAAAATCAAAACAGAATTTTTTGGGGGGGATTAAGGATAGGTAGTGTGATGTAGAAGACGAAGAAATTACTGGTATAAGTAAGGAGATATATACTGCAGGCAAGCATGCTTTTGCTATATGGGATTTATGAGAAGGAGTACAGAAAAATATTTTGAAGTTAAGAGTAGGTTACGAGGGATTGGACCAGGAGCATTGCCATGTGGATGTTACATGAGAGTGTAGTGATTTTTTAAAATCTGGGAGGCTAGCAATTGTACGAATGGAGGGGGGAAGGGAGTTCCATAGGTGTGCTAGGGAGAAGGATAGGAGGTTTTGTCCTGGGGTGTGGAGGGGTCTGTAGACTTCAATAAGGTTTTGATTGTTAGATCTTAGAAGTCTTTGTGTGTGGTGCATTTTAAAGGTAGTTGAGAGGGAGGGACAGAGGTATGTTTGGAATATGAGTTTATGAACATTGGTGAGCTGAGTATATGAGAGGTAGTTGGGAAATTCTAGCCAGTTGAGTTTGTGGAGAGTTTCTCAGTAATGTGTTGATGATTTGTTGCTGGTGGCGAATCTGGCTATTTTATTATAACAAGAGGACAGTTTGGTTTTGAGAGATGATTGTAGGTTTGTTAGAAGAGGGACACTGTAGAGAAGGGAGGGAAGGAGGAATGTAGTAGAGAGAGTAAGCTTAGTAGATGAGGTGAGGTGAGGAACCGATTTTGTCGGTAGAGCATGCCATGTTTTTGATGTTTTTTTTATGTTTAGTAGTAGATGGGAGTTGAATTTAAGCTTGTTGTCGATTTGGACTCCTAATAGTTTGGTTTCAGATACCAGCTCTAGAGGTGTATTATTTTGGCTGGTGATGGAGAATAAATATTTATCAAAGTTATTGGCTTTAGAGGGAGTAAATATCATAAGTTTAGTTTTAACAGCATTGAGTGCTAGATGGTTTTCTTTCATCCACTGTTCTGTAGTGGAGAAAGCATCTTGAGTAAGTTTTAAAAGAGTTGGGATATATGAGGCAGCACAGATGATTGTGGAATCATCAGCATATTGTATAATGTTTGCAAGAGGGATAGAGTGGAAAAAGTCATTAATGAAAATATTAAAGAGGAGGGGGCCTAATACAGAACCTTGTGGGATACTTGTGGGGATGTTGAGAAAGGATGAGGTGGCTTTCTTCCACTTGACAGCTTGTTGCCTGTTGTAAAGATAACTGGTAAACCAACTAAGGGATGAAGGTAAAAGGTTTAGGTTAGATAGCTTAGTAAGAAGTAGGTTATGAGAGATAGTGTCAAAGGCCTTAGAGAGATCGAGTAGGATGGTAGATACAGTGAGGCCAGAATCTCTAGCTTTATTCACAGTTTCTAGGAAGGATAGGAGGGCTGTCATAGTGCTATGATGGGGTCTGAATCCATGCTGGGTAGGAGTTAATAGGTTATTGTCCAAGAGATGGGGAAGGAGTTGAAGATGGATGCATTTCTCTAGGATTTTTGAAATGGGAGAGAGGATGGCAATGGGATGGAAATTGGTAATATTAGTATCAGTTCCACCTTTATGCAGGGGGATGATATAAGCTTTTTTCCAAATTTGACGAACAATACTTTCTTGGATGGAATGGTTGATAAGGATACTGATGGGGAGGGCAATGGCTTCGGCAGCTATGCTGAGGAAGTATGAGGGAATGTTATCAGGGGCATTGGTGCATGGTTTTAGTTTCTGCAGGAGTTTTTTTATGGTAGAAGTAGAAATAGGTTTAATGGAGAATGGTGGAGGTTGAGATGGTGGAGAAGGAGTGAAAGGAGTTATTGGGGGAGATGGGTGAGGAGAAGTGGAGGTAGGAGGTGGATAGTTATTTAAAAAAGAAGAGGTAAGTTTGGAAATACAACTATAAAGAAAGAGTTGAATTGGGTAGCATGATCAGTGTCTAGTGCATTTGGGAGGGGGTTGGGTTTTCTGTAGTACCAGGTTTTAAGAGGGTAGTTATGCCTCTCCAGAACTTTTGTGGGTTGGTTTTGTGGTTGCTTTGTAGTTGGGTGAAGTAGTTTCGACGATCTGCTGAGATGAGTTTTTTAACTGAGTTTCAAAGTATTTTGTATTCATTAAGGTTAGATGTTGATCTGTTTCTCTGATATTGCATCCAGGCTTAACCAGGGGGAGGATTTCTTTTTTATTCTTTTGGTTATTGAGGGAACATGAGTATCTAGAAGATTTAGGAAGGTAGTATTAAAGTGAGTGATTGCATTTTCAAGGGGTAGTGTTTTTAAGGGGTACCAGTTAATTGACTTTAGGGAGTTAGAGAAAGCTTCTGGGTTAAAGGTTTTATGGCATCGGGTAGTGATGTAATTATGAGTAACTTGTATGGGAGAAGGAAGACGTCTAGTGAAAATGGGAAGGTAGTCGCTGAGGGAGTCAGGAAGGGTCCCGCTACTGGGGTAGTAGTGAGGGTGGGAGACTAGAATCCAGTCTAAGATGTTCCCACTAGTGAAGTCTTTGCATGGCCTAGTTATGGAGTTGATAAGTTGAGAGTAGTTATATAGATTGATGTTGAGGGAGTGAGTAGGGGATTGAATGGAGGACCAGTTAATATTGGTGTCTGCCATGATTATAGTTTTGTTACAGATATTAGTTGAAAGCCAGGAGAGGATCTCTTTGAGTATTGGGATATTGTTTCCAGGGGGTATGTAAAGGGAGGCTATGTATATAGATTTGTGTTTGTTTAGTTGAAGATGAGCAAGTAATAATTCTGCATTAGCGAACTGGGGAATAATTTTATTATAAGGTGTTATACATAGGGAGGATGAGTAAAGCAGTGCTACTCCACAACCTTTTTATAGGTTCTGTCTGCTCTGATGATGGAGTAATTGGTTGGGACTATCTCAGCATTTTTATATGAGGTTTTAGCCAGGTTTCAGAAATGGCTAGTATATCTGGTTTATTATGGAGTAACCAGGCATGTAGATTTGGGATTTTGCTAGGTAAGCTTTGTGCATTAAGAAATGCGAATAGGATGGATTTAGAAATTGAGGAAGAGGGTTTTGGGCTTGGGTTGGGGTGTATATCACCAGATAAAAGTATGGAAGTTAGAAGTTGAGTTAAGTAGTTGAGGTATGTGGAATGTTTTGTTTGTGTGGTGTGGGTTGAGAGCTTAGTGGAGGTTATGGAGGGGAGAGTGGGTATTGAGGTTTTATGAGGAGGGATTAGTTTATAGTGAAGACATAGGTTATGGTTGATGGGATATAGTTCAGGAGAGATGGAGTTGTAATGGTAGGTTTGTGATGTATGGTGGGGGTAGGTTGTGTGTAGGAGTGGGGTGTGGGAGGTGGGATTAGGTTTGGTAAGATAATAGATGTAGCTAAGGTTCACAAGGAGTACTAGTTGAATTGAGAGGGATGAGTATTTTACAAACATGGGCTTTTGATTGGAAAGGTATGTGTTTAATAGGGGGAGGGAGCAATGTAAAGTAGGTGTGTTGTGTATGGGGGAGGGGATAGGAAGATGAAAGGGGTGTTTAGTGGTTGGAGGGGAAGTAGGAGTGGCTAAGTGGGTATAAATTCAGATGTAGTGGAGGTGGGTGAGAATTGGGGGTAGGGTAGGGGAGCGGAGTGAGTCTTAAACTCAGTTAGCTTCTAAATTGCTTAACCTGTGTAAGAATTACTTACCCCTGGGCAAACAGGCTTAAACCTACTCACTGCTGCTTAAAAGTGCTTACTTCCACTTACCGCCATGCTAATTTCTTTAAAAGAAAAGAAAAAGGGGTTGATAGGAAAGTGGTGAAAAAGGTGTACAAAGAGGAAAGACAGTAGGGAAAATAGCCAGGGATGTGCAGGAAGGGTGTAGGGAAGGTCTATAGCTGCCCATTTCTTCTACAGCAACAGCTGTACATATACACTGAGTTTGTAGGTAGATTTGGACACTCAAACCCCTGGGAGGGGGTGAGGACATCAATAATCCATTGTGATGCCAATTAGTCCGGACTACATGTGTCCACTGGACACATGTGTGAAATGCACAGCTATGTATGGAGCAAAATGTTTTTTGTGGGAAAAGATTGTCCTTTTTTTTTCAGGTGTGAGTGGGATGTTGGGGAGGGGTAGTTGGCATATTTGGGGAGGTAGTTTGGGTTGGCTAACAGACAAGACAAACAAGATGCATACAGGGGTGGTATAGGACACATGTGGGGGAGTAAACATTTGGACAGGGGGGATGTTTGGAAGTCGCAAGCCCATGAACCCCCAAATGGAAACAGTGGAACTGAGGTCCCCACCCATGGGCAGTCACCACTGCACCTTCACGGCCACAAGGGTGGCTGTGCTGGGGCTGGGTAGGAGGGGCAGGCTTACCCTCTAATTGCCCCATGCAGTCCTCAAGCTGTTGTAGCCAGTCTCAAAACTCCCTGTTAAGCTCCCTACGCACCACAGCCCAGACCTGATAGCAGGTGACAAGTACCTCTCTGTCCCTGCTCCAAACGGGGCGGAGCCCCATCCCCTGTGGCAGTTCCACCCGAAGGTGGTGTAGGGGCAGTGGAAGAGGAGGTCCCAGGCTAGGCCCTAGATGTGCTGGTGGCTGGTGCCATGGCCAGCTGAGATGAGACAGGTGGGTCCACTGGGACCGGCCTTCCCATACGAGCTAAGGTGTTGCAGTTTTAAGAATGATATGGGTTAGTAATAGTCAACAGCATTCAGGTTTAGTTATAACAGCATGCATAGGTATTCCCATTAACCCAGGATACCAGATTTACAACAGTTTCAGAGCAAGCATAAGACATGCATATATGGGACAACAGTGGCCATTACAACAGCGTGCAGGTTTCATTGATGGCAACATGCCACCAGTATGGGGTATTTTAACATGGCACATGCATAGAACCAAATGTGAATATTTGTAAACCAATAGGACATATGTCCCAAAAAAGTATGGAGTGTACACGTACCCATTGAGGTGTGTGATTGGGTTATTGTTGCACATATGGTGGAGGTGAGAGAGAGAGATCAAATAACAAATAATATATCCCTGTAGTTTTCACAACTTTCTTAGTCACTGCAGTGAACAGTCCCTTACATGTATTATTACACTACCCAATGGCCTTACTTTGTGCAATGGTATGTTTGTAGATTATTATATATGTGGACTGCGTCTTACGTATAGTCTACACCTCTTACCTGTTATAGCTGTTGCGAAAATCATTGTTAACACTACCTGACAAATTCTACACATATTCACAGATGCCATGCTTGTAGACAAGTATATGAGTGAACTGTGTTGTACCTACAGTCTACACCTCTTACCTGTTATAGCTGTGGAGTAAATCTTTGTTAACACTACCTGACAAATTCTACACATACTCCCAGATGCCATGTTGATGTTATACACATACCTAACAGTCTGTTATTGCACACACTCTGGTCAAGGCTTGACAGGATGCAGGTGTTAATGTGATATTGTTTGGAATAGTTGTCATACACTTTGGGTGAGATGCTACAATGACAGGTTTGTTTGCATGTGCATTCTCTTTTTATGTTCAGGTCTGACTATCCATTATATGTCAGTATAAGCAGCTTACATTTCTTGGATCATCACACTTATTTGTCAGGGGAACAGGTTACCGGGCAGCAGATTTGGGCCATTTATCTGGACATGCAGGACAGAGCAGAACAGTTGAGGGGAATGACTATGCATACAGCTTACTACCTGAACATTCTGCCACAGTCTGTAGAGTTGATGGTTGTGATTATGCTTACAGCGTACTATCTGAACATTCTAGCAAAGTCTGTACAGCTGCTAGGTCTAATTACACATACAGCTTTCTATCTGAACATTCTCGCAAACTCTGTACATTGTGGGGTATGATTATGCATACAACTTACTACTACTCCCTAGATTCAAACCCCTGCTGTGTGTGGTAAAAATATTACAGTTGATATCACAGTACACTGTGCTATCAGGGAATTGGTGTAAAGCATTACAATGATTTCTGTCTAAGTCTCCCTCAGTTGTTCTATATGACTGACCTCTTGGGACTTCCAACATTGTTACACTGAACTTCCTACACATTTTATCTGCATTCAACAGTGTGGGTAACACTGCTTATTACAACAGTACTATTTATAGAATGCAACACTACAACATATGAAAGCAGAATGTACACAAGCACGCCAGCGGTTATACTTTTATTCACACGATATTACACCTTTATTTCCACACAACCTATATGACAGTCTTCCTACCATATTGTCTAGTTTATTCAGTACATCCCATACACAATACATTTTTATACTGGTATAACACTTTCCAGTACTATTATATTTATTTGTTATGACAGTACACACAAGAATAAAACTAACCTGCCTTGCGACACAGCCTTTGCAGCCTAGCAGCATGGGCTTGCTGGTTCACAGCCCTCTCATCTACAGCTGTCAGAGAAATACAGTGATATGTAACCATTACCTTTCCATAGTATACACAAGCTAGGCAAGCATTATCTACGTAGTAGAATGAGTACTTACTCAGTGCTGGGGCATCAGCCATCTGCCTTGATTCTTGGATCCACTAGTCCAAGAGATCACCCACCACTGCTTCAGCTCAGCATGGTGATGCCTGACCTGCTCACTAATCCGGGGGATACCAGTGGCACTGGTGAGGTCACAGGTGAGACTGTCCCAGGCCTCTGCTTTATACTGAGAGCCCTGGTATTGGCCTGCAGTAGTCACTCCTCATGGTGTTTTACCAGGAGCCATACCATGAATCTGGACTCCTTGGTGCCCCAGCACTGCGCTCTAAATTGAGTGCCTTCCCCAACTCCAGCCATTCTGCCTACATTAGGGAGCTGCAACCAGTTATGGGAATTATTGGTGCCTGTGGGGTTTAAATACGCCCGATTTCCCACACTTTTTTTTTTGTTTGTTTTGCAACACAAATATTGGTTATAACATGCTTTGCCATGTAAAATAAACTATGCTGCAGTGGGACTTGAACCAGGAATGCTTGTTTGTTAGGTGAATGCTCTGCCCACTACACTGTTGCTGTGTTGCTTCATTTGAATATATCTTCCTTGTTATCCTCTTCAGTCTTTTAAGCTGCTTTAACCATAGCTAAATGATGGGCACACCTGTGTGCCTACGGTTAGCTTTAACTGGAATTTTAAAGAAAAAAAGGGTTTCCTTCATTCACTTTTTCTGTACTATTGCTGTTGTACACATGGGGAACTGTTGGTAGGGATCTCTGGACACCTATGAGCAATCTCGCTCATTTCTTCCCACTTTCTGATGTTCTACATTGCAGGGGCATGTTTATTCTGAGAGCTCTGCTCTCAGACACACCCCCTTCACTCGTACATGCTCCGTGTAAGCCTAGGAGCTCAGGCAGAGCATCTTCATTGATATGCATGGCGTGCTGCCATCCTGCTCCTAAATGGGCACTTCCATGCAGGACTAAGCTAGTCCTGCATGGAAGATTGGTGAATCTGGGGATATGTTTTCACAGTAGACATGAAATTCCTATTGGTATTCGTTCTCTTGATTAAAATGAAACTGAAAATCTTACAACTGCCAAAGCTCAACTGTGACAATTGCAATCATTACTGGCTCTTCCTATAGCTCAGAAAATTATTTAATCTGCTTCATTTATTTAATAAGGATGTCATCTTTCTGAGAGAAGCCATAATATATTTTTAGAAAAATTAAAATCACCTCATTGCTGATTTAAGGTCTGGGTGAATTTCTGACATTTGTCTTTGTAGAGCTTCATGTCTGTGTAAGAGTTTCCAAGTAGTCTGTTTTCTTTCCTCCACCACAGACAACATGCTGCTTGCTTGAATATACTAAATTGGCCATTCCATTTACAGTTTCCATTGTGACACATTTCATGGAAAAGGTCTAATAAAGATTAAGCTATGTCTCTATCATAAAGAATCACACTTTTAAATTTTCAGTAATCATTCAATGGCCAATCAGCAAGACCACAAATGAGCCTAAATTTTTGTAAGTTGCCAACTTTATTATCATCCAATATTCTGTTTGCTGAATGGAATGCCATAATATGCTTTAAAATAAGTGTTTTTCTTCAAGCAATGCCATGAGCAGAAAAATAGAGAGTAGCACTCATAGACTCTTTGTGGAGCTCAGGAGCATCATTTCAGTTTGACAGTGTTGCACTGCTTGGCTATAATTTAATTCAAAGATATGCATAATTAGCATGTCAGAATCCCATTGCCTGTTACTTTATGTTATCCACAGTGTGTGAATGTCTATGGATCACCTATAACCAGAGCCATAACTAGGGCAGAGAGATAGGGGTGGCTGCCCTGAATACAAGCTGTTAAGAGGTATGCTTGTCAGGTATTGATAAGTGGGATAGCAGTACTAGCATTTCCTAAATGAATGGCCATACTCTTTTATTATCACAGCTGAAGCACTTAAGCATTCACTGTATGGGGAATTAACTGTAATAAGCTGCTTACCACATTTGAAGCAAGCATTTTGCTACAGTTTTAGAGAAGAATTGTTTTTTTTTTTTTTCTCTTTTTTTTTTTTCCTCAGCTTGCTTTCAGGAGAATATGAATTCAGTGAGCTGCATAGGTCATTATAAGTATCTGGCTATGGTGTGACTACCACATGATCATAACAACTGCTGATAAACTCCTCTTGATGAGTCGTATAATACTGAGCTACTCTGTTATGCAACTCGTGCTCCTTAATGAAGTAAGTGGATGCAACCTGGCAAACAGCCATGTGCATCCTTCAAAGTTGTATAAATGAATGAGTTTGAATTGCCATGCTGTGCAACTTCCATAGTATCAAAGACATTTCTGATGTGCAGAGACATAATTACATAGACCCCACCCACAGATCACTGCATTTACACATGTCCTGAAAATATACTGCTGATCAGTTATAAGTCTCTGCCCAGCAGATCATTGTGGTTTTAAAGATAATTTTTAACTTTATGTGCATTGTGAGGCCATGCAAGCTGACCTTGGATCATGCACAAATCATTATTAGTTCCATGCAGCATTTCTAGGAAGAGTTACAACATTTTTTACCATTTCTATTACAATTTCATTTTCAGTGACTAAAATCTGCTCTGCAACAATACATACTCAGCATTTCCTCACAACACCTCCTCTGCAACTGTACAACCAACACTCTCACAGGTCTGCTTTCCTCTGCTACCAGTGCCCTCTTCAGAAACTGTCCACCTTCACACCTTGTGGTAGTATCCATTGTTCTCTTTTTTTACCCCTACTGCTTTTGTTCTGTTGCTATTCTTTTCTGAGTTTCCTACTGTTAGTTGGCTCTAAGTTAAGATTCCTTTTCATCTGTATCGGTATATCATTTGAACTCTGTTGAATAAGTCCCTAGTGTTTGCTTTGATTCAGCCACACAATTTTGATTACAACTAAGGTGGAAAGACATGTCAGTGAGGCTCTGAGCTCAAATATAATGGCACAAATAAACTTCTTGTTTAATCTCTTGTCTGTTCTTTGTCTGACAGCAGCCTTGATGACCCTCATACACATGAGACCCAAGAGTATAATTTTCCTCTGTCCTTCCTGAACAATCAACATGCAGTCCATGAACTTTGATAGAGAGAAACAAAAGATAACTCTCAGTATCTTCATAAAAATGTCATTTTTTTAACAGAACAGCCATTGTTTTTTTTTCAGCTGCAAAAGAATCTTTTTTTATCCTATGTTGAGGACCATATGGCTAATAATTATATTTCTTTATTTTTTTTAATTTTTATTTTTACTTTTTAGGGAGGATGGAAGCATAGTAACCAATTACAAAACACAATTATGTCACTAGACTGAATTTCTAAATGCTCAGATAACTTTCCTTGGAAGAAATTCATAGTTTGATATTTATTACTTCAAGTAACATCAGTATTTTTAACAATTAAAATGCTGTAGCTGTGGATTGTTACCATATTTAACTATTCTGAGCAGATAGTTATTTTTTTCCCTTTTAATCTACATTTTATCGTCCTCTTATATCAAGCCTTGCAGTTTTACACATCATAGCTTCTGGCTCCCTGCAGGTATATCCATGCTGAGAAGTATTCAAACAACAGATGCTTTAAGCTTAATTTCACTGACAGCCACAGTGTAATTCATTGATACAGGTACTGGAGAGTATGTGTTCTAGTCCTTTCCATGGTTGTTTATCTCATTGATTACCTGTTGTCATCAGACATAAAAACAAAAACATTTTAGCATTTTTTAAGTGGAGATGCTGACACATATAGTTTGTGAACCCTGTGTTATTTATTGTAGTTCACATGTGGATATTCAGTTCAGAGATATTCAGCATGTCTTCTACCCATGATAAGTTCCTAATCTATGGTACTGTAAATACATCTCATTATGTGTAACAGTCAATTTGTTGTCAAGATTAAAATCAGACTTTACACATCACAGCTGATGGCTATGGACACAGATTAATTTAATGCAAAGATAATTCTAGTACACCAGTGTTAATAGAGCAGCAGACATCATCTTATCTGGTAATGGAATATATAAACACCCATATTCGTCATGCCATGTTATACTTTAAAAGCACTTCGCTAAATGTAGGGAGGAAGAGTGACACAGCTGATAGTTTTGTTACCTCATAACGGCAGTGTCAGTGGTGGAAAAAGTAGCATACTCACCTTTAGTGCAGACGGCTGTGAGTTGCATTCCCACACAAGGTAGATGGATTGCTGACACTGCAGTGTAGCATAGGGGGTACTGCATTCCTGTGTGTGTTGTCCTTTGTGTGAGACAATAAGCCAGGGCCCCATCTACCTGAGTTGATGGTAGCTCAGGTGAATGTCAAAAATGTCACCTATCAAAAATGTTGCCCAATGCTCTGTCCAAATTTCCCTTAATAGTTTAAATACCATCTTGGCTCTCCCCTTGAAAGAGGTTACTAACCTAGTGGAGCTAACCTGGTCAACAAAGGATAAATAAATAAAAAATAATGCGTGGCTCTCTGATTCAGTTCTGTTATCAGCTGGAGTGCCCTTTGTGTAAAATGTGCATATGCTATTGGTGCTTCTACATGTTTTTGCTGGATACTCTGGTTTCTTACTCCATCCCATGTGCCATTGTCTAAACTGACCATTAGTATGTGTGGGTGTCTGAGTGTGTGTGTATGTTTGCATGTGTGTGTGTGTGTGTGTGTGTGTGTGTGTGTGTGTGTGTGTGTGTGTGTGTGTGTGTGTGTGTGTGTGTGTGTGTGTGTGTGTGTGTGTGTGTGTGTGTGTGTGACTTTGTGTGTCCTCTGATAGGCTGGTGCACCAATTAGCATTAATCTCCCTGCCTTGCAGCTTTGAGTGGCAAAATACCTTCCAACTTCCATGCAACCCTGAAGTAGATTAAAGATGTTATTAGCAAATCAGAAAAAGCCTGTGGGTTTTATTCCCACACCAGGTAGTTGGATTTCTGACAATGTATTGCAGCATAAGGCGGGTGCTGCAGTCCTGAGTGCCCCATCTGCTTGAGTTGGCGGTCACTCAGGTGGATGTGAAAGACCCCATGACACCTATTGAAAAGAGTAGATGAAGTTCCCTGATGCCCTGGCCAAATTTATCCTAGTAGTTTAAATACCACCTTGGGTCTTCCTTAAAAAGAAGCTGCTAGCCTAGTAGGACTAATCCAAACAACAAATGATAAATAAATAAATAAATAAATAAATAAAATAGAAAAATAATACTTGGTTCTCCAGTTCAGTTATCAACTGGGGTGCCTTTTGTCTACATTCTGCAAATCGTACCTGTGTTTCTACATGTTTTTGCTGGAAGCTCTAATTTCTTTCTGCATCCCAACAATGTGGTGTGTGTGTGTGTGTGTGTGTGTGTGTGTGTGTGTGTGTGTGTGTGTGTTGACTTTGTGTCTCTTCTGATAGGCTGGTGCACCAATTGGCATTAATCTCCCTGCCTTACAGCTTCGAGTGGCAAAATACCTTCCAACTTCCATGTAACCCTGAAGTAGTTAGCAAATCAGAAAAAGCCTGTGGGTTTTATTCCCACACCAGGTAGTTGGATTTCTGACAATGTATTGCAGCATAAGGCAGGTGCTGCAGTCCTGAGTGCTCCATCTGCTTGAGTTGGCGGTCACTCAGGTGGATGTGAAAGACCCCATGACACCTATTGAAAAGAGTAGATGAAGTTCCCTGATGCCCTGGCCAAATTTATCCTAGTAGTTTAAATACCACCTTGGGTCTTCCTTAAAAAGAAGCTGCTAGCCTAGTAGGACTAAACCAAACAGCAGATGATAAATAAATAAATAAATAAATAAGAAAAATAATATTTGGTTCTCCAATTCAGTTATCAACTGGGGTGCCTTTTGTCTACATTCTGCAAATCGTACTTGTGTTTCTACATGTTTTTGCTGGAAGCTCTAATTTCTTTCTGCATCAAAACAGTGTGCCATCCACCAAGCTGTCCATTAGTGTGTGCGTGTGTGTGTGTGTGTGTGTGTGTGTGTGTGTGTGTGTGTGTGTGTGTGTGTGTGTGTGTGTGTGTGTGTGTGTGTTTATATTAATGGGGTCATCAGGGAATCGATAAACCAGAATATTGTTGTAATCCTCATGCATGGTGCACAGTAGCTGGCCACATTAATTTACTTTTCTGCTTAGTAGCTCAACAATTCAACTTATTCTGTTTTCTGCTTAGTAGCTCAACAATTCAACTTATTCTGTTTAGGCTTCCACTATAATTTCCATCTGTTTTATGTTCTTTCTCATAAAAATCCAATACAAACTGGTAACAGGAACAAGAAAACCCAAAAAGCACACAGTTCTCTAGAGCAACAGAACTAATCCAACCAAGTGTTATGTTTCTCATAAAAAATAAAAAACAAAACAAAAAAAAAAACACAGACCAGTATCATCAGGAAGAAAACTTTAATTCCACAAGCTTTCAGGATAAAAACCCTTCTTCAGTATGATAAAACAGATAACTTGAAGTATATAATACACAAACTCAAAGACATAGCCAACTAATCTTAAAAATTCATCGTTTAAGCTAATAAAAGGTAAAGGAACCTTTAAAGGCATATATTCAAAAACTCTTAAAAAACAATTAATAAAATTCACAATTTCATTTGCTTCTCTTTTAAAACTCATTTTAGGCTCACAGCCGTATCCAAACCTGGACTTTTATCTGTGTTTAACGTTAGAATACATTTATAGTCAACAAGTTCCAGTTTATTGTTTTTATCACCTCCTCTATTACTTAAACAACTTGTAACACTAGTGAAAAACTAGGCGTATAGAAACACAATAAGAGCCGGCAGAAGTACAAAAAGGACGTTTTAATAAGTGCTTTCAGTGTGGACTGTGCCTCACCTTCTTCAGACAAAATGAAATTCAATTAACAATCTTTTTATGGTGAATTAAAAACAAATCAATTAATTAATAATGCTTCATTGTATGTTAAAGATAAATAACATTAAAATTTCCAAGAAACCACAACAGTATAAATAATTATAAAATGTGCTCTAAAAGCATGTGAATGTATATGTGTGTGCGTTCTTTTAAAACCATCACAAAAATAAATGAAAAATAAGCATTAGATTAATGGAAAAGTGTGTGTATACAAGCAACTATGTATACCCAAAATAGTGAGCAATCAGCCAGAAGCCATCCGGTTTAAAAATCAAAAAAGATGCATTTGTGTTTACATATCTATATGGCAAGGTTGTGTGGTGCCATAACTTTGTATAAAAACATATAAGATATACAAAAAGTGTATAATAAATGTTAAACTTCTATGCACTCGTGAAAAAAACAATTAGTTAGTGCATGAGTAATTTTGTTTTATTCTTAATAAAAACCTTGTCGCCTACCAAGATGAATCTACATTGGGGGCAAGCCCCACATTTAAATATTCCATTAGGTCTATTGGAATGTGGCTTTCTCTTTTTTTCTAACAAAGACTTTAAGTTGGCACCTCTCCTGTAAGTAATTTTAGGCTTAACGCCTAAAATCTTAAATAATATTTGGTCCTCAGTAATGATGTTCCAGTTTTTGTTCAGAATATCTGTAATGTTTTGATAGTCCAAGGAATATGTGCATAAAAAACTAGTCTTGTAAGCACTTTTATTGTCCCTTATAAGGGCTTCATCTTGGTCTGGTTTGTATCCTTCATTTGGTTCACTTCGTCCCCTTAACAGTGGTTTGAAGTGGCCAATACTTCGTTTGTGTAAAACTTCCTTTTTAATGAATAAAACATACATGGTGAATTTTAGGTACAATTGTGAGACCAAAAGTGTCACCTATGTAGCTTTATGCGACCATTGTAACGCATTCTACATTGGCAAACCAGAAAGAAAAATTAAACAGCGAATATATGAACACTGTTATGCCATAAGTAAGAAAGACACTAATAATGCATTGGCTAAACACACACTGGATTGCCCTGGTCATGGTTTTAAATTTGCCTTCCTTCAACACAGACATATTGACATAAGAGGGTGACCTTGGCAAATACTATTAGAGATAGATGAACTGATGCGGCAAATTAAAACAGGTGCACACATTTTTCCAGGCCTCAATGAAAATTTATACATCAAAAGTATTTTGAGACTGTTAGCTTTGAGGAGATAACCTACACATGCATGCATTTAATATAGTTGGCAAAATACTTAAGGTTTACTTTTTAAGTATTTCTATGCACTCGTGTACTAACTAATTGCTTTTTTCACGAGTGCATAGAAGTTTAACATTTATTATACACTTTTTGTATATCTTATATGTTTTTATACAAAGTTATGGCACCACACATCCTTGCCATATAGATATGTAAACACAAATGCATCTTTTTTGATTTTTAAACCGGATGGCTTCTGGCTGATTGCTCACTATTTTGGGTATACATAGTTGCTTGTATACACACACTTTTCCGTTGATCTATTGCTTATTTTTCATTTATTTTTGTGATGGTTTTAAAAGAACACACACACACTTACATTCACATGCTTTTAGAGCACGTTTTATAATTATTTATACTGTTGTGGTTTCTTGGAAATTTTAATGTTATTTATCTTTAACATACAATGAAGCATTAATAATTAATTGATTTGTTTTAATTCACTATAAAAAGATTGTTAATTGAATTTCATTTTATCTGAAGAAGGTGAGGCACAGTCCACACTGAAAGCGCTTATTAAAACGTCCTTTTTGTACTTCTGCCGGCCCTTATTGTGTTTCTACATGCCCAGTTTTTCACTAGTTGGTTCGTTTTTTGTGTTTCGGTGTTTTGAACTTGTAACACTCTAAAAGCAAATCTATGCTCAATAATATTTTCCATAACGCATTTTGCTAGAGTATTCGTTAACACATTCTCCTAATCTCAAAAATCTGTTGAGTTATTCTCTCTTTCAGCCTTCTAATACATTTCCCTGCATAAAAAAGCTTTACAAACTAAGCAGGTAGCAAGATAAACCAGATTTTCAGTGGTACATGTTGCAAAATAATTGAATATAAATTTCTTACCAGTAGTTGGATGTATAAAAGCATTGTCCTTCATAATATATTTTCAGTTTATACAATTTAAACATAGATACAGCCCTTTCTTAAAAGCACTAACAGAACCACTAGTGTTATTAATTTCCTTATAACATAATTGTTGTTTTAAGTTTCTCCTTTTCTTATTGGAAAAATGTGGAATGCTACAAGCAATATCTTATATTTCAGGATGAACACTCAAAATACTCCACTTACTTCTAATTACATCTATCACTTTGTTAGTTCTCACATTATAAGTTGCACTGTACAGTGAGACCCTGTGAGGGTGGAGCGCTAAAGTACTTCCAGCTAAACTAGTGTAAGTTAGAGTTGTATTTAATCTGCCCTTTAAAATGAAGACATTTTTGCTATAGCCTTTTACTGTAAGCATGCACACCACTGCCCCCCATTTCTCTACCTATCATACTCCCAGGTCAATTACTTAAAATTACTTTCTTTCTCTTGGAGAAGGTTTACCTATGTACCTGCAGCCCATACTTGTAATGTTTTCCCTATAAAAGTTGTGGTCCTTGTCACCACACTGTACTAGATCAGTAGCACAAAATTTCTACTTATTAGGAAGATATTGCAATACACTGACCTGAAACTGACTGAGCTTGGTTTTCCTGACTGTTTTCTTGGAAGTTGGCCTGGACTGGTTTTCTGTCTCACCCCACTTCATTTGCCCTCGCTGCACCCGGGCTTAATCCACTCCCATACCCTATCCCCGTTCCCAACCACCGCTGACATAATTTCCTTTATAGCTAAACCTGCTTTGCCCCACCTTCACACTAGCCAATAGACATCCCCACTCTTCTACTCATACCCAGATCACCATTAACTGTAACTCCCACTATCTCCCCTCCTGAGCCTCACCTCCTATTAACTCTTTCAGTTATTCACTTAATAAAACTCCTTCAATCACTCCTGATTTCTTCTACAAACCTTAACTAAATTATTTACCCTTCAATTCTATAGCCTTTAATTATTTCTGACCTGAAACTAAATCATGGATATAACTTTCAAATCTCTATTTCTCTCCCTCCTTTTTTAATTCTTCTCTCCGATCTAACCACTTTCCATAGTCCTCACCTGCTTACCACCTCATCTCCCACACTCTATTATGTCATAACATCAAAGTGTCAAAACTTTGAATGTTATAACACCGAACTGGAAACCTCAAAGACTGACAATATCAAAGCTGCGGAACATCAAATTCTTTCCCAGGGAAAGAATTTGGTGGGCTATTTCAGTGGCTTTGCTATTTCCTCCACTGTGGTGCAATCTTAGATTTGGTATATTTAAGTAGGGGGGGTGTGGAGGGCAAAGCACTCCACATTAGAAATAGTTTGTAGTGTTTGTGTGTTTCGTGTTTTGTACTGGAACAGCGATTTTTTTTCCCAGGGAAAAAAATCGCTGTTCTCAGTCTTCGGGGTTTTCAGCTTTCGTGGCTTTGGGTTCAATGTTATAACATTCGAAGTTTTGACACTTAGATGTTATAATATAAACCCTATTATCCTACTTTCCACCATACAACTAACTACTCCACCCCTATTGCCTCCTCTCTCTTTTACCATTCCGCTATATCATTTCACAAGTTCAAAGTATTGTACATACCGAATGCCCAGCCTTTCATCAAAATAAAACATCAGTACCTTTGCAAATGTTTCTTCCTACAAATACTTCAAATGGCAATACTGCTCTTATCTGGTGATATTCACCCAAACCCAAGCTCTTGCCAGCAGCACTGTAACCATACCTATACAGCACCCTACCTTCCAACTGCCTCACAAATAACTCATTAAGATCACCAGCCTTGAAAAATATTTTTTGTCTATGAATATACTAACCATTGTTAATAAAAGCACCCTCCTTCATGCCTAGAGTTCTCAATATAACTCAGATATAATTTCCCTATTTGAAGCATGGCTAAAACTTCATATTACAAACTGCAAAATTATCCTACCCCTGGTTATAATATTCTTCCACAGGATAGAAGTGAAAAGAAAGTTTGGTGGAGTAGCTATACCCTACTCTGACCAGCTGTCTCTCTCTCTCCCCCAATTCAATAGCGATCCTTGATTTCTGGTCTGCTGAAATACTTATAGCAATCTGTAGCCTAAATCAGCACAAAAATACTTGTCATTGCAGTGATCCATATACCCCCAGGTAAAAACATTCCCATACGCCGGCAGTTTCTTTCTTGGATTTCTATATCCATTCCCCTTATGAAACCACCATCTTTGGGGATATGTATATTGACTCGAATACTGCCACCCTTAGCTACTCTATCTACCTTTATGGCTTTACCCAGCTGATCAACTCGACAATGCACCAGCAAATGAATTGCCAGAATGGCTCAGTCATTGACTGGATATTAATATCCAACCCCCAGTGCTATCATAACCCTTCACCCTACCTAACTCCCTTAGTGACCACCTCCCTACCTTAGTAGTAAGACACTCTCCAAATCTTAACAGGAGCCAACAATACAAAGAGTCTCGTAACCTTAAAAACTACAATCCTGTCACCCTAAACAAATTGCTGTCCACTGTAAACTGGTCATTCCTACATGCATTATAAACCGATGAGGCTGTCCAAAATTTTAACAATATATTCCTAGAAACACTTAACACCCTGGCTAGTATTAGAAAAATTAGGCTAAAATGTAATTATGCACCTTGGATAAACCAGGCAACTCAATCCCTTTTGAACAACAGAGACAGTGCCTGGACAGCATGTGAAAACAAATAACAATTCAACTTTCCACCTGATAGTGTTATCACTTTGCTATTTTTGCTGCTTGTTGATTTTAATAAATCGTTCGGTGATATTCCTCATCTGTTGGTACTGATCTTTTTGGGCACCTGGATCTCCACTCAAGTTTTTCATTTGTTTGGTTTGGGTCTTGGTTTGTCAGTGAAACAAATTACTATCTCCACTGAACCGCTTTTCACCAAACCCCTTCCCTAACAAACCTTCTAGCAAAACTGCAAATCTTCTTAACAACTTTTTCATCGAAAGAATAGAGAAGTGTACTAAACCAGATGCTCTCTATTTTAAGACTCCTCCTCCTACCTCATCTTTTCTCTCATTCTCCCTAGCACCCATAGCAACTTCCTTCATCAGATCACTTCTTAACAAACTCAAATCCTGTTCTCCAGCAGCTGACAAACTCCCTCCATTATTTTGAGCATACTCTGTATCGATACTTATCAATAGAGCCATCCAAGAAAATACAGTTCCAGAGATCTGGAAAATTTATTCATAATACCCCTCCACAAGGGAGGAAATTTTACAGAACCCTCAAATTACAGGCCTATTGCCATATTATTCCCCTTATCCAAAATACTGGAAAAATATATATGTATAGACAAAATACTAAACCACCTCTTACAGGCAAGCCTAATTACACTCACACAACACAGTTTCTGACCCTCGCTCAGTACTACCACTGCCCTCCTATCTTTCATACACAGGTTTCCCAAGCCAGAGATAATAATAAACTTGTGTCAGCTCTATTCCTCTACCTATCCAAAGCATTTGATACTGTTTCCCATCCCATCATCCTAAATAAACTTTCCAACCTACAAGTCTTTACCGCCACTACCTCCTGGTTTAACCGCTACCTCTCAAACAGATATCAGTCTGTCAGATGGCAAACATCCCTTTCCCCTTTCTGTCTTAAGACTGGGATTCCCCAAGGCTCTATCCTGGGCCCCCTACTTTTTAATATATTTACAAAAAACCTCCATGTCTCCTGCCACCACTCTGCCTTAATACAATATGCAGATGATTCCGCAGTCATTGACAACTCCAACACTATACAAAATCTCCACACTGTCACGCAACAATCAATGCACCTAATAGAACAATGGCTAATTGAAAGCAACCTGCTTCTCAACCCCTAAAAGACCAAGCTTCTCCATTTCCTTCCAAAATACCCTCAATCCAGCTAAAGAAAATGTTGCCATCTCATTGTTAGATAATACAATTATCACTGCCAACCCAAACACCAAATTGCTTTCTGTTACTATAGATGACCAATTAAAATTTGACCTACATATTTTAAACTGTATCAAAAAGTCCAATCAAAACTAGGTCTTCTGTACCACAACAACAAATCTAGACCTATACTACCCCAAACATTTATTCTATCATCCCTACTGTATGCTGATCTCATAATTACTAACCTCCAAAATAATCTCTTAACCAGACTAGAAACCTCTGGTCTGTACAATCAAAGGGCTCTCCTCCAAACACAATACGCTCCACCACTTGATAATAGCCACAAAGTTTATTTGATAAAAGTAATAACAGCTACGAACACCAGAAAGAACTGCGTACAGCTACTATGTGTAAACAAGAGATTGAGCGCGCTTTCGTCCGTTCCTTTAGGACTTCATCAGAATCTAATGAACCATTAGGTAAAATCATTAAATACTTATCCAAACAATCATTAGTGCCCAATTAACCAATTAGAACTTAAACAGTTAAACAGTTACACAGTTTAAAAAACTGATATGTAAAGACTGATACATAAAAAGTCTGATACATAAAAAGTCTGATACATAAATAGTCTGATACGTAAAAACAAATTACTGCAAAAAGTGTTCCCATAGAGATGTTGTCGCAATAAAAATTATCCAGTATTTTAAAATTATTTAGTACTTTTGAAAAAAGCACCACAAATACCTGTTAAAATGTATAAATATATAAATATATATACACAGGCATATGCGAAAAAAACATGTTGTGTTCATTCTGTAGCATTAATTCATATTGTAGGTAAGAGGAAACAATAGGGGAACCCCGTTGTAGTCTAATATATAAGAAATATATATATATATAATATAATATGTAAATAAATAACCAATAAATAAATGTTGTAAATACTATAAATATTATAAATATTGTAATAAAATACAATCCTAACAACACTAATAATAATTTAAAACATTTAAAACAACATTGAAAATCAGTATAATAATAATAGTAGTAGTACCCATTAGGTTATCAACTCTTAATTAGTTGATTTATTTGTTTGAAAAGCGCACCAAGGAGAACTATTGTACCTAGTATGAAGCACGTCTTTTCAGACCCAAATTCACGATACACAGCATAAGCCACAGTTCATATAACTGTTGTACCTAGTATGAAGCACATCTTTTCAGACCCCAAATTCACGATACACAGCATAAGCCACAGTTCATATAACTTGAAGTTAAGATAAATATTCTATTCAGACCAGACCTGGTATAATATTCCAATAATCCACGAACAAAAATTGAAAAAGTAATCCAAAGTAAAACAGGTTTATTCAGATGGGATGGTGAGCGCTTTCGCCGATAAGCTTTTTCAAACCAATACAAATCCTACTACAACATAACCACTATATATCATGGCATTAATTAATTATACAATTAAATAAATGATTCAATTAAATATATATTAATCAAATTCCTTACTTAAAGACATAGACTGTACTACATACAGAAAAATGCATAAATGAATTCATTTAAAAACTTTGATTTAAATACTTTTCAAATTAAAAGATTATGTTTATTTATAAAAGCATAACATAAATATGTATGTATTATGAATATATTAAAATTACATATATATACCTAAAATGAATCAAATATGAATTTATATTGTGCTAAACAAAAGGGAACCTACAAAGCCCTATGTCTTCTGTTTTTCAGTACAGGTTTTAATGGAATCCTATCATTCAAACCTGGGGGGATATGTGCCCTGGTTTTTATTATCCATTCTGCTTCTGCTGATTCTGTAACGTTTCTAACGTCTCCCCCTCTAACATTTGTTTGAATTACTTGTAAAACAGAAAACATAAAGGTGTGTGTGTGGTCAGTATGGATTATATGTTTAGACAATGCATTCAATTCAGATTTTATACATATTTGATATAAATGTTCTCTAATGCGTTCTTTCAACATTCTGTCAGTTTTGCCAACATAAAAAGACAAACATGACATACATCTAGCCATATAGACCACATGCCTAGTTTCACAATTAGCATTAACTCTTATATTAAAAATTTCACCTGTAACTGGGTGCATAAAAATATTCATATCACAAATATGAACACAAAAATTGCATTTATTACAGGGTTTTACCCCACTAATATCTATTGGATTACTATAGTCTAATTGATTGTTACAACATAACATTTTATACAAATTTTTTGCATTTTTATAAGCAAATTGTGGTTTGGATGTTAGAAACTTAGAAATTTCAGGGTCTAGTTTAAGAATGTCCCAATATTTATAAATAGCTCCTTTTACATGACCTATATCTTTAGTGTATTGCAAACTAAACCTGACTTTCATGTTTCCTGTGTTAACAGCATTAGTTCTTGTTCTGTATTCAGTTATGCCATGTTCAGAAAATATAGGACATGCACTACTACTTCGCATGTCTTTAACTTCATTAAAAACATCATCAATTTCTGCAGGACTATACTTCCTATCAATAAATTTATTCCTTAAATCTGTTAATTCCTCATCAAATCTCTGGCACCACGGATTTAATCTAGACATCCTCATGCCTTGTCCTTTAAGGACATTTTTAAAAACGTGTGGAGGATGCATACTTTCTCTATATAAAAGGGCATTTCTATGACATGGCTTATGATGTACCCCTGTGTTGAAGTGACCATCATTCAAACGCCAAACATTAACATCCAAAAAAGGTATATTAGTGGCTGAGTAATTCATAGTAAACTTAAGAAATGTAGTAAGTTCATTAACATGTCGCTCAAAAACCAATAGATTTTGTATGTATGTTACCATGCCACAGAAAGAATAAATCATCCACAAAACGCTTATAAAATATGACATGATTTCTATATAGATCCAAAGTAAGTAGTTTGTCTTCTTCCCAGAAGGCCATCACTAAGTTGGCGTAGCTATAGGCACACGGAGTGCCCATAGCTACGCCATCCCTCTGTAGATAAAAATCATGTTTGTACAAAAAAACATTACTTTCTAATACTATCTCCAACAATGTACATAAAAAATCAATGCTAATTGGTGTTAAGCTAGTATGTGAACTCAAATACTTATGAATGAATGAAAGTCCTTCATCATTAGGTATATTAGTAAATAAAGAATTCACATCCATAGTGACAAGATAGAGATCCGATACATTGTTATATGGTTGTATAGCTTGATAAAAATCCAATAAAAATTCTTTTGAATCTTTAAGAATAATACCATTTTTATAAACATAAGGTTTCAACATTCTCTCTAAATAAAATGAGATGTTCTCCGTTACCCATCCTCGGCCCAAAACAATGGGTCTCATAGGAGGGTCTAGAGGGTTTTTATGAATTTTGGGTAAGCCTCTTATAACTGGAACAGTAGGTTCATCATTTATTAAATAATCAAGTAGTTGATAATCCATAATACCTAGTTTGTACATATCTTGTAAATTATTATAAACCCTTAGAGTTATTAATTGAACATCATCAGACTTTAATACCTTATAATATTTAGTATCAGCTAACATATTTAACATTCTATTATCATAATCTATTCTATCAAAAACAACAACCGGACCACCTTTATCAGCAGGTCTTATAGATATATTTCTACCTTGCATTAAACTTTTTAAAGATTTGACTTGTCTAAAATTCAAGTTATTTTTCGAAAATGTAGAACTATTATCATGTATATTATATAGTTCTTTCTCAACTGCTTTGCTAAAAACTTCTATAGTTGGATGTAAATTTGGTACAAATAAACTTGGTTTCTTAAATATATGAGTGTTAACAGAATTACCTTGATCCGAAAACATAACCTTAAGTTGTAGATTCCTGGTAAACAATTTTAAATCTAAAATAGTGTCAGTAATATAACTCTGTTTAGATGGAACAAATGACATGCCTCTATTAAGAACCTCCAAATCATATTTGTCTAAAGGTCTATGTGACATATTATGGACTAAACCAACTTCTGCCACATCTTTTTGAGTGTTGGCTCCCTGTTGTCGTTGGTAGGGGCCTTTCGCTTTTGTCTGCCCCTGCTCATTGAGCGATTCCTGCCTTTTTGGTAATTGTCCGCTATAGGGAAAGGGTGTGAAAGTTCACCTTCCAAATCACCAGGTGGATTCCGTATTTTACTACGTACCACCTGTGGTTGATTCACCAATGTCGTAGGTGTAATACCATTACCACCTAAACTAGATGGGCCTGTATGGTTAAAAGCATTGTTCTGTGTAGAATTGATTAAATTACTCATAGGCACACTATCAGTACTACCAACATTTTCATTAAGACAAACTCCATTAGTTAAAGAATCTAAAGAAACTAAAGAAACAACACCATCTAAAGCGGTGCTTTGTACATTATTAATTAAGACTAGGTTGTTATCAGTGTTATCTACAGGAACAGCATCATTGGAAGTGGTGTTATGAACATTATTAGTTGACACCAAACTATTATTAGTGTTATCCTGGTTTTGAATATTAGCATTCTTTAACTAATGGAGTTTGTCTTAATGAAAATGTTGGTAATACTGATAGTGTGCCTATGAGTAATGTAACATACCGTTGCTGGGCATACTACGTGGGGAAAACCGTATGACAGTTAAGATCAAGGATATATGAGCATATGAGGGATATAACCAAGAAGAATGAAAACAATGCCCTGTTCAGACATGTTACCAAGTGTAAAAATGCAAATATTAAGTTTTGGGTACTGGAAGAAGTGAAGGCATGTGACAGGGGGGGAGATTGGGAAACCTTCTTGGAATATAGGGAGCTTATCTGGCAAATGAGATTAGATGCATGTTACCATATGGCTTGAATGACCATTTATCCATCAAACCAGCACTTAAACTTTTAGCCAATAATCCCAAACAGAGTACTAGAACAAAATAGTTGGTTATTATGAAATAAATAAAAAAACAAACAAATAAATCAACTAATTAAGAATTGATAACCTAATGGTTACTACTACTATTATTATTATACTGATTTTCAATGTTGTTTTAAATGTTTTAAATTATTATTAGTGTTGTTAGGATTGTATTTTATTACAATATTTATAATATTTATAGTATTTACAATGTTTATTTATTGGTTATTTATTTACATATTATATATATATATATATATATATATATATATGTATATATATATATATATTATATATATTTCTTACACATCAGACTACAACGGGGTTCCCCTATTGTTTCCTCTTACCTACAATATGAATTAATGCTACAGAATGAACACAACATGTTTTTTTCGCATATGCCTGTGTATATACATTTATATATTTATGCATTTTAACAGGTATTTGTGGTGCTTTTTCAAAAGTACTAAATAATTTTAAAATACTGGATAATTTTTATTGTGACAACATCTCTATGGGAACACTTTTTGCAGTAATTTGTTTTTACGTATCAGACTATTTATGTATCAGACTTTTTATGTATCAGACTTTTTATGTATCAGTCTTTACATATCAGTTTTTTAAACTGTGTAACTGTTTAACTGTTTAAGTTCTAATTGGTTAATTGGGCACTAATTAGTGTTTGGATAAGTATTTAATGATTTTACCTAATGGTTCATTAGATTCTGATGAAGTCCTAAAGGAACGGACGAAAGCGCGCTCAATCTCTTGTTTACACGTAGTAGCTGTACACAGTTCTTTCTGGTGTTCGTAGCTGTTATTACTTTTATCAAATAAACTTTGTGGCTATTATCGAGTGGTGGAGCGTATTGTGTTTGGAGGAGAGCCCTTTGATTGTACAGACCAGCGGATTTTTTCTTTTGTAATTATATGTGTTTGAAGGAGGTACCTGGTGGTTGTGGTTATTAGTATTCCGCTAGCTGTTACGAGGGATCCCCATTATGGAAGGTGACCAGAGTTTATTAAGTCAGTTGGTCCAACTTATACAGACCCACTCACAGGAAACAACAGGATCGAGTGTTTCCTTGGATTCTATGGGTTTATTCCTTGTGGCTAATGGAGCTCCGATGAGGAGGTTAGACCGGAAGTGACGACACAGGGTTGTGCGGGTGTGACGAACAGTTCACACACCTCAGGCAATGGCGAACGGAACCCTAACCAAACCCGGGACAGAGCAATTAACAAAACTTTTTTGGGGAAAGGATAACAAGCCCTGGAGGGCTACAATGACATTCATTTTTCTGACTGGCTGGATAAATCTTTCTCGTCAGTATTAGAGGAGAATAATAAAACACCAGGCGGAAACAGCTGTTATAAGGACAAATGTAAGCTCTTACAACTAGAGCTTAACAGGTACCGTAACATTTGTTTGGACAATTGGTACCTAACGCAGTGTGTGGAGCGGAAAATAGTACCGAAGGGGCTTAGACTTACAAAATACCCTAACAATGTACGTGGCGACGAGGAATTGTTTACTATCATTTCTGAACTGTTAAATGACTGTGGTTTAGCCATTTTGAAAGCTATGATATCCAGTAATGTAAAAATTTTGAATGAAAGTAAAATTTGTATTGATAAATTATACCAAGATATTAGTAATGATTTATTGTTTACAGTTAAAGAATATAAGAATTTGTATTGTAGTGTGCTGCAAGAAGTGGATTTCAATATATCTAAAAATTATAAGAGGAAAATGGGGAAAATTGAAAGGGACCTAAGAGAATATAGGGAAGGTAGAGCATATGTGAATCCAGATAAAAGGGTAAACATTAGATGATTCCCCGATGACCCAAAAGGAAGGGGCTTTAGGGAAGATTTTTCTAATAGACAGGGAATAAGAACAAATAATAACGGGTCCTTTTATAACAATGGTAACAGGAGCTTTGTAGAAGATGAAGTTTGTAGTGAAATTGACCAACAGGACCCTTTAGGGGGAGGACAGGGACCCCGGAGGTCCGAAAGAATCAAAAACCAAAATCGCCCCTATTCCTATGCGGAGGCGACGGGGAATTTCTATCAGAGGAGGCAGGGAGGAACAAGATACAGATAGAGCAACATTATAGTAATAATGAAGTTGAACATTATATAGGAGAACAAGTCATGGGAAATTTGAGTGTTCAATGTGGTAACGTAGGGAATGGTGCTGGGGCAATGACAACTTATAGTACATTTCAGGTTGAATCCATGGAGTCCATGACTCCACATATTGTCCATGTTGAGGAGCAGACTAGCATGGTTTTATGTAACATACATTCTGAAGACAACTTTTATATTTATAATTATATGGAGCTAGAGATAACTCCTGCATTTTTTGGATTGTTTACGAAGGGGTTCTCTTTTGTACCCATGAGAAAGCCTAAGATAGAGGAGGTCTTGCTTGATATCAAATTATTTACTAGGAAGTTAAACCTAGGGCTCATGTTCCAGGATACAAATATGGGTAGAAAAAACACATTGAAGAGGACAAGCATTTTCAATCCCCCCCTTCAACATGATATTTTGAATTTTGAAACATTTATTTCAAATATGGTAAGGCAAGGTTTCGGTTCTCAGAGGGGACCATATGATTATAGTAATTTAACAACAGAAGAAATGGATGTCCTTAACAAACTTCAGGGCAATGAGAAAATAAGGATTATGAAACCTGACAAGGGGGGAGGGGTGGTCCTTATGGACCACTGGGACTATACTAAGAAAATGCTTGAAATCCTGAATAACGAGGGAAGATACTGTATAATATCCAGGAATGAGGTGAATATATGTTATAAGAAAATAGATTTAATTCTCGAAGACAATTTGATACAAGGTTCAATTGATCTGGAATTATATAATTTTCTGAGGGTCCCAAAACCGATTGTTCCTGAAATATTTGGGATTGCCAAGATACATAAACAGATAGAAAATCCACCTTTGAGGCCCATAGTTACATCTCAGGGTTCAAAGACTCAAACGTTAGTGATTTTTGTGGATACTAAGTTAAAATAATTTAATAGGGAATACCCCCATATTTTAATAGACTCTTGGGACTTTTTAGGAAAGGTTAATGTAATTCCATATCAGGACAACTATTCATTTATAACTATTGACGTTAAAGATCTCTTTTCTGTCATACCCCATGACATTGGCCTCACATGGTTCGAACAGATGTTGGTAGACTTTAAGTTTTTGGATAGTAATGACTTTAGATTAGTCCTTGAGAGCATGGAACTAGTATTGAAAAATAATTGTATCTATTTTCAAGGGGAAATTTACCACCAAATGGATGGGGTGGCAATGGGGTCGGCATGTGCCCCCATTTACGCCAATATCATAATGTTGTTCTGGGAATTGAATTATGTGTTTGTTTCATCATACAAAAAATATATTATTAATTATTTTCGATTTCTGGACGACATTTTTATTGTTTGGGATGGTACAGTCAAACAGATAGATGAATTTATTCAATACTTAAATACTACAACAGTATTCCTTCAGTTTACCTTTAAACATACGTCTGACCAGGTAAATTACCTAGATGTTACTATTATTAAGAATAAAATTGACAGAAAATATAAATCTAGGATTTATAGGAAAAATTGTTTTTCAAACTCATATGTTCATTTTGAGAGCGACCACCCAATGTTCTTGAAGAGAAACGTTGTGAAGGGGCAAATGATTAGGGCCTCTAGGATGACGAGTGATAGAGATGAATTTATGGACGAGGTGGAAGTGATTCAAGGCCTATTTAGTGAAAGAGGTTATCCCACTAGATTAATCAAAAATGTTAAGAAGGAAGTTATAAAGCAACGGAATTTGAAGTATTGCCCGCTTTTGACCAATACCCGGATGGTGGACACTGGTGGGAATGGGTTGGCTAAGGATAGTAGGGCAAAAACTTCTGAGAATATTTTACCTCGGTTGACATTAACTTACTACTATGGGATAGGGTGGTTGAAAAAGGGCATCAATGAAGTGTGGAACATTTTTTCAAGAATGACCAATAAACCATCAATATTCCAACAGCCATTGAAATTCTGTTATAGGAAGAATATTAACCTTAAAAAGATGTTTGAAAGGAAAAAGGGTACACATAATGAAAGAGGAGCACAACCAAAGTTAGGTACATACAAGTGTGGAAGGTGTGCACAATGTCCTTTCCTAACAGGTGGAAAAGAATTATGGCTGAAGAGTATAGGTTCCAAATTTAAGAGTAGTAGGTATTATAGTTGCTACACAAGGGGAGTAGTATACCTGGCATACTGTACGGTATGCTGGGCATACTACGTGGGGAAAACCGAAAGACAGTTAAGATCAAGGATATATGAGCATATGAGGGATATAACCAAGAAGAATGAAAACAATGCCCTGTTCAGACATGTTACCAAGTGTAAAAATGCAAATATTAAGTTTTGGGTACTGGAAGAAGTGAAGGCATGTGACAGGGGGGGAGATTGGGAAACCTTCTTGGAATATAGGGAGCTTATCTGGCAAATGAGATTAGATGCATGTTACCATATGGGCTTGAATGACCATTTATCCATCAAACCAGCACTTAAACTTTTAGCCAATAATCCCAAACAGAGTACTAGAACAAAATAGTTGGTTATTATGAAATAAATAAAATAAACAAATAAATCAACTAATTAAGAATTGATAACCTAATGGTTACTACTACTATTATTATTATACTGATTTTCAATGTTGTTTTAAATGTTTTAAATTATTATTAGTGTTGTTAGGATTGTATTTTATTACAATATTTATAATATTTATAGTATTTACAACATTTATTTATTGGTTATTTATTTACATATTATATTTTATATATATATATATATTTCTTATATATTAGACTACAACGGGGTTCCCCTATTGTTTCCTCTTACCTACAATATGAATTAATGCTACAGAATGAACACAACATGTATTTTTTGCATATGCCTGTGTATATATATTTATATATTTATACATTTTAACAGGTATTTGTGGTGCTTTTTTCAAAAGTACTAAATAATTTTAAAATACTGGATAATTTTTATTGCGAAAACATCTCTATGGGAACACTTTTTGCAGTAATTTGTTTTTACGTATCAGACTATTTATGTCTCAGACTTTTTATGTATCAGACTTTTTATGTATCAGTCTTTACATATCAGTTTTTTAAACTGTGTAACTGTTTAACTGTTTAAGTTCTAATTGGTTAATTGGGCACTAATTAGTGTTTGGGTAAGTATTTAATGATTTTACCTAATGGTTCATTAGATTCTGATGAAGTCCTAAAGGAACGGACGAAAGCGCGCTCAATCTCTTGTTTACACGTAGTAGCTGTACGCAGTTCTTTCTGGTGTTCGTAGCTGTTATTACTTTTATCAAATAAACTTTGTGGCTATTATCGAGTGGTGGAGCGTATTGTGTTTGGAGGAGAGCCCTTTGATTGTACAGACCAGTGGATTTTTTCTTTTGTAATTATATGTGTTTGAAGGAGGTACCTGGAGGTTGCAGACTAGAAACCTCCTGTAACAAGATAGCCAGATTTGCAGCCGGTATTAGCTACAAATCTTATCATTGTATATCACTGAAAAGCTTAAGATGTTGTGAGCTCCCCCATTTGCTTCAAATATCACAACTACAAATCCTGAATAGCCCAAAACCTACTTCAGGTGACCAATCCAAACAAAAATATTGAAAAAACACTTTACAGTCATTCAATTGCATTCTCATGGAAGGCACTTCCATTGTCCCTTCACTCCACTACCAAAAATGATGAAGTCAAAACGCAACTAAGAATTTGTTTCCAACATGTATGGATCTGTATTTGTCAGGAAATAACCTAATGAATTTTTCTTCTTCTCCTCTCGATTAACATATCTACCTGGTATATGCTATCTAAACTATCTACACATATTACTCTCTCTGCAGTTAATACCTATGCTATTAAATACATCTTTGATTTACTATCATGATATTACTCTAAATTGTATATTACATATTAGAAAATATTTTTTTATTTTAAGGCTTTGCTATATTTTATTGTATGTAACTTAATGCTAACCAAACATATTGCTACTGTATTTTCAAAATACTGTACTTTTATCTTGTAAATATTCCTGTTGTAGATTTCTCTTTCCCTGTTTTTGTACTGTTAACTATCTTATAACTAGAATTGTTATTTTTTTTTCTTATTTTTACTAATTATTTTCCTGGAGCTTTTCTTCTCAGATCTCCTCTGAAAAAGGGCTCTCTGCACCCAGTCAGACTTACCAGATTAACAAATGTAAAATAAATAAATAAAAATAAATATTTCTTAAACTTACTATCTCACTGACCATTGCTTTTAGATCTATTATGCTTAAAATAAGGGTTTGCTCTACCTTTTCTTTCCTTCTGCACGTTACCATTTATTTTACTTAGAAGGCTTTCTACATAATTATAATACCTTAAATATTGGTTTGTAACTATATTTTAAAAATATGGGGTGAAAGCATACTTGACATATCAAATTAAAGTTTTCTTCCTGATATTACTGGTCTTTTCTTTGTTTTGATAGACTGTTTTTTACGACTGACCGGTTTTTGTACTGTGTACTTACTTCTTTCGTGGCTCATGTTCTTTTAATGGCATCCAGGATTTTTTTGCATCCTGTTCCTTTTCTTCCATTTGGTGGCAATTATGTTTTTTTTTTTTTTATGTCAGATGCTAGCATCTGTATCCCTATTATTTTTCTTTTCTGCCACTCTTCTCCCTCCTTACACAGTCCCAAACGCAAGAGTTCCAGCAGTTTTCCCTTTTTTTGGAATTTCTCTTTCCATATTCTTAAAACACCATAGGTGCACGATAGCTTTATTTTCAGCTCAAGAACATATGTACAATTCTTTCCTTCCCTTCCTCATACTTCACACATACATGGTATTGGCTTTTCATCCCTCCTTTTCTAGCCTTCTAGATGTAATTTACCTTCTTTTTACCAGCATCTTTTGCAACTCAGATTCCATTTTGGTAACTTTCTGTCTGTCTGCATCTCATATCCCCATTTGCGTCCTTCCTTCCTTCCTCCCCCATGTACTGCTAATGCACTTTTCATTATTTTATGTCTTTAATCATTAACATGTTCTAATACTTTTTCTCTTAGTGTCCTATTGGCCTTCCTGCATAATAACTAATGTTTACAACTTGCCAGAAATATGTTTTGTACATTCTCTTAAGGAACAGTTCCATCACTTCTAGCTGCACAGTTAATCAATGGATTTGTTTCTGTTTGTAACAGCCTTAACAGTCTCTCTGTATGGTTGCTGGAAATCAAAGCAAAATTGTAATCCAAATTTAATGAGAGTCCTTCAGCCATGTCTAATCTGCTGAGTCAAAATTCACAAATGTAGAAACCAAGAAAAAGCCAGCAGATAAGTAACGTACACTCCACTTCTTTAAAAAAAGCAGCTATGTTATAAAAACATGAGGGAAAGCTATAAACCACCATCACAATGACAGGGGACATTCCCCTGTAGGTGTGGCAAGGCCTGTAAGTATGTTCATAGTGGAGATCTATTTATACATCCTTCAAAAGGTTTCCAGATAGAGACATCTTTATATGCAGACTGTGCAATGAAACACTTGGTTTATTTTACACACTTTGTGAAATGTTTTAGTTATTATGTAGGGAAGACCAATAGGACACTGAGAGAAAGGGTATTAGAACATGTTAATTATATAAGACATAAAAGTGAAAAGTGCATTAGCAGTGCAAGTTAGTGACCTTGGAGCTGGTCATAATTTTAATTTTTTTGTGTTAGAAGTTTTAGAGTGTAATAAGGGGGGTTGATTTTAAAAATTTCACAGAACAGAGGGAACAAGAGTAGACAGTGTGTCTGAATGCAGATATGCCTCCTGGCTTAAATTAGAGTGTTACTATAAAACCTGTGCTTAAGACATGTCCACTTTTACACTACTCATTGTGTTTTTTATAAGCTATACTATAGATAGACGTTTGGCTATAACTTTAAGAGAAGGACAAGTTTTTACTATGTAATTGATTAACTGATGTCAGGAGTGTATATAATTAATTCAGATGCACTGTGCTAGTAGGTCTGAAGAAGCAGCCAGTAGACTGCGAAAAGTACTCACCTTCTTGTTTTTTATCTTTGTGTGTATTTTATTTATTAAAGTTTTGCGTGTCCTCAGCACTGGAGTACACTCTGGATTTTTTATGTATTATTTGAAGTGCTTGACCCACTGGAGTGTACATTACTTATCTGCTGGCTTTTTGTTGGTTTCTGATCTATAATTATCATAAACACCAGGGAAGAGTGAACAACCCTGCCTTCTTGTTCTTTCCATGTTAACTGGCATAGAAATTATTTTATTTACCATGTGCTTGATTTTTGGTTCCTTTGCATTGCTTTGATCTTCTCTATGTGACTCCTCTCCAATACTAAAAAAAAAATTCTCACCTCACCACATTGGAAGTTAAACAGGATTACTATTACCTTTCATTCTCCTCTTCTCTCCTCCACTGCCATAAACTCCATCATTGCTCATCAATTTCCTTCTGCTCTACAGCTCTTCACAAAGCCATTGTAGCCTTCCTGGATTATTTCTGGGAGTACCTCATCTAGCCTGATTGCCAAGATATTTGCCAATATTTTAGTATCATTGGTCTGTAGTCACTTGCCAGTGTTCTTTCTCAAACTTCATTGGAAATCACCAGAACCCTTGCCCTCCTTCTTCTAAGATCTCTTGACCCTGTTGTATTCTCCTAAATTCATCCATTAAAATTCTTTTCCAGACAATTTCACTCCTCATTTTTAGAACTTAATCAGCCAGCCTCTGGGTCCCCTGCTTTCTGTTCTTTCATTGCTTTTACTGCTTTCTTGATATCTGCTGCCATACTTTTCTAAGTTTTGCTGCTGGTTATCTAACAATTGACATTATTCTCCCCTTACTGTTCAATGTCACTCACTCTGCTCTTCTGTTCCCCCCTCACTGGATATTTGTCGGTAGTATTTTTTTTTTATTTATCTGATTTTCCAGTCATCCACTGTCACATCACCTCCCACCATCCTTACGCTTCCTTTGCCTTTCTCCCCTTCTTATTGCACAGTTTTTTTTCTTATTGGGAGGCTGCCTGCTTCTTCTCCCGTAATCCATCAGAAGTGTTTCAAGTACTTCTGCAGCTTTGCCTGTTTTTACATTCAGCTTCACCTTTACTGCAGCTTCCTGTATTTTGAGTGCCTCATGATTTTTCCTCCTTTCACCATCTTCTGATTTATACTTTTCATAGGTTCATAGGTAAGTACTAGGCTATCTGACCAAGGGCATCTATAAGCCTAGCCAGAATGTGTTGGCTTTCACCGCCCCCCTGAGACTAGTTCCATGTGCCTCTGTCGAGCAGAGCCATTAGTTCCCTGTGCCTCTGTCCAGCAGAGCCACTGCAGTGATCCCCGGGATAAATTTTTTGTTTCCCATCCACTCATCAAGGTTTCTCTTGAAGAGTGTTAGTGAGGGGCTCTGCCTAATGTAGTTTGGAATCCTGTTACAAAGCATGGGGAGTCTCTGGGACAGGAATCTATCCCTCCAGCACGTCGTATTTATCAATGTGGTGAGGTTTAGATCCCTAGAGCATGTCGCTGTTGGAGATTTGCTTTTTTTAGGTGGAGCATGTCCATCAATTCTGGGTTGGACATGGCCTTGTATGTCAGCAGAGATCACCTCTGAGTAAGCAGTATACAATCAAGTACAGCTGGAGTTTCTTCAGTCGGGCTGCATAGGGCATCAGTCTGAGGCCAGTAATCCTCTTGGTGAGGTACTTCTGTGGTCTCTTCAGCTGTTGCAGGTGTCTTGTAAGGTACATCCCAAATGGGGCATTGTACTCTATGATGGGTCTGATGAGTGATGAGTAGAGGGACACAATAACCTCTTTTGTTCTAGATGCAAACCCTTTTATGATTAGGTGGGCCACATAGAAGGATTTTCTAACCACCTTGGCAATATGATTATCAAAGGAGAGATTACTATCTACTTGGGTCCCCAGATCCCTTATTACACTTTCTATATTAGGGGACTACCACGTATGTGGTAGTTCATGGGTACTTTGTTTTTTTCCAAATAGGATGACTATGTACGTTTTTGGCATTTAGCTTCAGGCCATGATTTTGACACCAGGTGTCTGTCTCAGTGAGACCCTTCTGGAGGATGTCTGTATCAGCTGGAGAGTCAGTTATGGCCCCCAATTTGCAGTCATCTGCAAACTTGATCAGCCATAGTCCTCCTGTGCTTGCCTGTACCTCTGAGAAGTATATACCGAATGGGTGGGGTCCCAGAACTGAGCCCTGGGAGAGGCCACTTGTAACCGGTTTAGAGTCAGAACTACAGCCTGCAACTCTCACTGTGTGGGTTCTATCCATGAGCCAATTGGCAACACATCTTGTGACATAAGGGTTTATGTTTAGGCTGGTAAGCTTGTATATAATACCAGAGTGGGGAATGGTGTCAAAAGCCTTTACAAGGTCTAAGTAGGCTGTGTGGACCTCCTTTCCCTCATCTAAAGCCTTGGTAACTGTCTCAAAGAAGTCCACCAGGTTTAGGAGGCATGATCTGCCCTTAACAAAGCCCAACTGGGTAGGGTCCAATGTTTGGAGGTTCCCAATGTCTCTGTTAATGAGTTCCATGATGATGTGCTCCATAACCTTGCAGACCAGGCTAGTCAGGCTTATAGGACGATAGTTCCCGGTGTCCGTTCTGGCTCCACCTTTGTGGAGCAGGATAACTGTAGCTGTGTGCCACTCCATGGGTACGTAGATTGTAGAGAGGCTGAGTCTGAACAGTGTGTTTAGGTGAGGGGTTAGTTTATTTTAGAGCTCATGTAAGACACAGCCTGGGACACCGTCCGGTCCCATTGAAGCTGTATTTTTGGCTTTGGATAGGGCTGTTTTAACCTGTATGTCAGTGATTGCCAGGCCTTTGCATTCTTCTGGTATGGTTTTGGGCCCTTTAGGGGGTGAGAGGGAAGTAAAGTTTGCACTAAACCTGTCTACCAGAATGTTGGCAACATCAGTTGGTTCAGTGTATTTTGTGCCCTTCTGCACTAACTCAGAACAGATCTGAGAGTTTCCACTTAGGTTCTTGACATAGCTAAAGAATGCTTTGTGGTTACCTTTGGAGTCCTTGGGAAATCTTTCTTTCGAAGCTAGCCTTAGATGATTTTATGAGCTTGTTTATGGCAGGGGTTCACCAGACTGGTTTCCTTTTCTTGGAGGAGTGAGTCTTGATTTTGCTTGGGATAGCACGATCCATGCATTCTTGCAGGTGCTCATAGAGTGCCTTTGTAAGGGATTCAGCAACTTGGACAGCGTTGTCCTTTAGCATGGGGCCTATGAACCTTTCCACCTCTGACTTAAGTAACATGATGTTTGCTTTTGAAAGGTTTTTCACTGTGGTTTCCTTGATTGGGGGTGGGGGTGGAATGTGGATATCCAGACTGATTAGTCTATGGTCTGATCTAACCAGCAAGGGGTTGACCTCCTGTGTAGAACACCGGTCGCCCATGTTGGTGATGACCAGGTCCAATATGTTGTCACCTCTGATGGGGGTGTTGACCAGTTGATCCAGGATGTTTGAATTTATAAATTCTTAGAAGCATTGGGCAAGCGAGTTAGTACTTGAGTAGTTCTCCCAGTTAATGTTTGGGTAATTGAAATCACCCAATATTAGGGCATTTGGTAGGACCTTCATATTTTCCAATGTCTCCGGAAACGTGGACTGGGGGTCCTGGGTCATGGTGGGTGATCTGTAGCAAGCTGCAATTTGAATTGCAGTTTTGCCTGTTGTTAGTTGCACATGGATGATCTCTGAGGCATTGTGCTGTGCCACTAACCTGGAGGTGTGGGTATCCTTGATGAATATAAATACACCCCTGCCTTTTGTGTTTTGGTCTGGGTTCTGTGGCAGAAAAGTATGGTATGAGTTATAGCCTGGTAATGCTGGAGTGCTCTCTGGAACCTTAAACCAGGTTTTCTGTTACTGCACAGATATCGATGTCCTCCATACTGAGGAGTGCCTCGAAGTGCCTCGCCTTTGAGTACCTCAAAGAATTTTGAGGTTTACACTTCTGGCATTGAGTAGCATTACCCTCAGTTTTTGGTTACTTGTGCTATTTACGGTGGTGGGTTTGTCTTTTGAGCCTTGCCTAAAAAAGGCACTATGGGGCGGCAAAAGCCTTGGCCAGTATTTGAAAGCCTAAGGGTGACAGGTGCAAGCCATCTCTTGTGAAGCAACGTGGCTTGTCGAGCATGTCATCCCAGGTGGACAGATACTGGATCCCCTTTGAATGACACTAGAAACTTATCCAATTGTTGAAACTGATAACTTTTTCTTTATACTGTGTCACCATTCTTGGTGAGGGCAGGATACTACTCAGGGTCAGGGTCATACCGGCCTGGGCTATGTGATCAGAGAGCTCTTCCATGTCTCTTTTCATGTAGTCCAGGGAGGTATAGCTCAGGTCATTCACACCAACATGGACAATGACAGAGTCATATCTGTACTTGTTCTGGAGCAACCTGAGTGCTTGTGTTAAGTTTCAGATCCTGGCACCCGACAGGCAGCTAGCTGTAACCTTCTCCTTGTCCAGCCTAGTTTGTGGGACATCACTTTGCCTGACTATAGAGTCACCAATTACTAGTGTGTTGGGTATGTTATTTTGCCTTAAGGGCTGTGATTTCGTGGCACACTGATTATGTGAAGTATGTGTTACATGGTTTGTGATGAAGTGTGGAGGTTGCTTGGGTGTCTGCCTTGGAGGTCTCTGTTGCTTTTGCAAATTTTTATTTAGAGCCTCCGAGTATGTTTTCGTGTATTTATGTGTGTTATTTGCCAGTGTTGGTTTAGTAAGTCTATGTGAGACTGGTGGTGTGTTGCAAGTATTTTCCTTTTCCTCTTGACTGTCAATTTCAGTCTTGGGTTGAGAGAGCTTTGCCTCCAGTTTGGCTGTATAATTGCATCTCTCGCATATATTAGTGTTTGGTGGTAGGAGGAGAGGGTTGTCTGTGTATGAGGCAATTGTAACATTGCCTCAAAATGCCCAGATTCACCAGTTGGACCAGAAAGTACACCTAAAACTGCCCTTTGGACATACCTGAATAGGTGAAGTGAGCTGTTTTACTGATTGGCTGGTAGGGACAAATAGAGAGCCTTGTCCTTCTGGACAGTATAGGGGTTTTAGTGCTAGGGTTAATTAGTGCTTGCTATGAGTTTTGAGCAAGTGCTGGGCTGTGAAATGAATGATTTGAGTGCTGAAGTTAAAAGTTTGTTTAGTTCCAAGGGGAAAAATTATAGAGTAGACTTTGTGGAGCCGCAAATAGTTTAGCTCTAGCAGCACTGCCCGGCACGCAAAACCACGCAACTGCAGTCATAGTCTTCTTTCATACTGTTTACTGTTTCTTCTTTATTTCTTCTCTACTTCCCACCTTCTTTATTATTTTTCCTCATTGTTGCCTTCTCTCCATCCTACCACTGTCTTCCCCATTGCTTCTTTGCAGGCAAGTACTAAGTTATCTGCCCTTGTAGGCCCTTTTAAGCCTAACTAATTTCCCTCAAAGCTGAGAATAAAACCCTGAATCTTGTGTCTATGAGGTAAACACTTTAAAGATTATGCCAATCCCTCCCTGTCTGTTAACACAAACTTTTGTTTATGTGTTAAACTATTATGTATTGCTTATTTTACCACCTTCCTTAGCTAGTCCTACATCTTTTGTTCAGTCCATCTGTAACTTGTCCAACTCCACCCTGTAGCCTCTTCTTCCTCCCTTTCTAACATTACCCTCACAATTACAGTCAGATAGCATTTTATATTTTACACACACACACACACACACACACACATATATATATATATATATATATATATATATATATATATATATATATATATATATATATATATATATATATAAATAAGTTTATTATCATAATGTCAACTCAGAGGCAGTTGAGTTGAAATATGGTAGCAGCACCTCCGCAAGTGTCGCACTGCAGAATCGTGGTATACCCGACACAAATACCGAACATCAAAACTCCCTACTGCTCTGGACCCAGGAACAAGAGATACCATGGCGTCTACTGGGGGCAAGGTAGGACAGTTGGGAACATCGGTGTTCGACATTCTGCCATTCAGAATGTAAGACATCGTGCAGGTGGAGTAGATAACCTGTGAGTCAAATTAATGATAGTAAGCCATATATATATATTTTTCTGGTAATCAGGAAGGTAGCAAGTACAAAGGACTAATGTGCTTTCCTTCATGCTTACTCTTCTGAGTTTCTGTCCAAACATTTGATTTGCATTAGGCAATTTAGAGTGAAGGTATATTCTTTTTTGTTGCAGGTGTCTCTCCACAGTTGTCTTTTCACACACCTACTTTCATATTTTCTTCCAGATTTCTCATTATCTTTTGATTATACTCTTTACTCCCAGGTAGTTTTCCTTTCTCTCTCTAGTTCCAGGTTGACATTGAAATACTCCCCTCATGACTTCTTCCCTACTTCCTCTGTTAGCAAGCCTCAAATAAGGTGTTGATGAAATGCCCTGCTTCCTCATTTGGGTGCATATAGATTCCCTGTGGTACACATATTTCTATTTATTGTCCCCCGCCAAGAGACAACTTCCAGATATACTTTTTGTTACTGCCTTCATAACAATTTGAAATACTTTCCTGAACATAATTATCACACAGTTACCACTCCCAGCTTGACTATCACATTATCTTTTCAGTCAAGGTTAAGTATCCTCGTCCATCCTCCTACTTTTAACTTTGCTTTTTATCTCCCCATAGTCCTTTCACTCCTGCATGCACTTTTTTCCTTTTCATTGGGTGATATACCCTGCCCCCCATATCCCAAGTTACTGTCTTTAGTCAATCCCTTGTTGTATTCCCCTTTCTGGACCACCCTCCATAGGTGCATGGGTTTGCCCAATGCTTAGCTACGGTTAATTCAGCTTAAATGGCTGAAGATGATAAAAAAGAAGATATAGGCAAATAAAACAGTATAGCAAAAGTGTAGTGGGTATTCCTGGTTCGAGTTCCACTGTAGCCCATTCCATTTTCCATGTCAAATCACTTTATGACCAAAATTTTAGTTGCACAACCTACTAAATAACATATATTTGTGAACTGGAGTACTGCATTAAATGCAGATGTGAGGTGTCAGTGTTATAATGTTGCAAAGTCAACAGATAATCACATATGCTCCATACAGTATATGTAGACAGGAATCAGGGATACAAACAGAAGGTAAAATGTGTAATGAATGATAACTCCAAACAGCTTCCAAATCCCCTACCTTCCCAAGAACCATTACACATTACTGCCTAAATAAGTGCAGTGGTAATTGGGAGTAAGCACTAGTAAGCAAGTGTAAGCACTATTACGCAGTACTAAGTGGGAGTAAGCATATTTAAGCACTAGTAAGCAGGTTTAAGCCCGTTTGTGCAGGGGTAAGCAATGCACACACAGGCTAAGAAATATTGAAGCCGACTCTCTGTAAGCATCATTAACTGGAGGTTAGCAGTGCTTATCCACACACAAACCCACACAAACCTGCTTACAAGTGCTTAGAAGTGCCTTAATCACTTTGTATGCAATGGCCCTTGTTCTTCCCAGCAACAAAATAAACAGCCTTCCAGGTCTTGAACCAAGGACCCTATGCACTATAATCGCAGTAGTTAACCAACAAGCCATCACAGCAGTACATAACAATGAGGTATCACCAAACAAATCCTCATGATAGTAAAATCAAACTGAACATGTGAAAGGAACCAGTATTCAGTCATATGTTCTATAACCTACTAAATAACATAAATATGTGAAATGGAGTACAGAAGTAAGGCCAGATGTGAGGTGTAATTGTAATAGAGTGTTGAAGCCCCTTATTACACACAAGGACCCCATATAGTGTACGTACACATGAGTCATGGATACCAGACATCTATATAAGATGTAATGAATAATAAATCAATGGCAAAAAGCAAATATAATGCTAAGTAAATATTAAGCAACGCTAAGCATTGCACAGGCCAGCTTAGTTGGCGTAAGCAATGTGTAGGCCAGCTAACTCAATTTGCCCAGTGATATACCCCTTTAAACAATGCCAACCTTAGGTAAGCAGGTTTGCCCATAGCTTAGCCTTTTCAAAACCTGCCAATCATGGCAAAGTGTGGGAATCCGGCCCTACTTAAACCCAACAGGCAGGAATACATCTCATAACAGGTTGTACCTTCCCCTTGGAGGCACCATGGCAGAAAGTGGAGAGGGAGTGCACTTTTGGGTGCAGCACTGGGGCATCCAGGAGTCCAGAGTCATGGCAGGACTCCTTGTCAAAGACCATAAGCAGAGACTTCTGCAGGGCAGTACCATGTTTCCCAATATAAGGCGGAAGCCTGGGACCATCTTGCCCGTAACCTCACCAGTGCCACTGGCATACCCCGAACTGGTGAGCAGGTCAGGCATCACTATGCTTATATGTAAGGGGTTCTCTTGGATCAGTGGATCCAAGAGGCTGGGATGGCAGGGGCTGTCCCAGTTGTGTGTAAGTATCACTCCACTACGTCCTTCATGGCGGCAAGTGAGCAGGCCGTGAACCAGGAGACCCATGGCTGTCGCCTGCAGAGGTTGTGACGCAAGGCAGGTTAGTAATAATCTTGCATGTACTGTAAAAGCATTAGTAAGTTAATTGCCAGTATAAAACCTGTATTATTTAAGGCAAGTGCAGCATACAATGGATAATATGGCAGGAGTCTCATATAGTTTGCATGTAAATAAAAGTATAATAGCCTGACAATAAAGGTCTAACTGCTGGACTGCATGTGTATATTCTGGCATCATATGGTAATGTAGATTTGCAATTACTTAATAGTACTGTTGTATTAAGCACTATTACCCACACTGTGCAACATAAATAGAAAGTGTAGGAATGTCTGTACATGACTGATGTAATCCCCAGAGGTCATTTGGTATAACTGAGAGAGACAAAGACAGAAAACAGTGAAAAGACAGACAACAAAATCCAAATACCACACACAACTGAGACATAAACTGTTTTATTTTTAGCACACACAGCCATGGTTCGAATCCTGGGAGTGGTAGTAGTCTGCATACAGAATCATACCCTACTACTGTACAGATAAGTCCAGAATGTCCAGTAAATTGGCCCATATCTGCTGCCTGTCATTCTGTCCTCCTGGGAAATCAGTGAGATGATCCCAGACATATAGGCAGCAAACAAGAAATACAACTGATTGTCACACATCTACAAGAACAAACCTGTCAATCTAGCAACTCCCGCAACTGTTATGAGAGTAATAAGCCAAGTATGCCCTATTTACACCCCCTTGTTGTCAAGCTGTGACCAGAGTGTGTACAGTAACAGAGTGAGATGTACCTGCATAATACTAATGTGAAATCTAGTACTTTGTGTGGCAACATTGAAGTAGTGCTAGCAAACATTGCTCCGAAAGGTATGTCGGATATGAACACTGTGCCGAGAAATAAAAGCTAGTTACCCTGTACTGGTACTGTTTACTCTGGTATTGTATGGAATTGTGAGTGCTGCAGTTGCTTTGAATAATAAGGTACCATGGATTACTGTCACCCAGACTGCTACATAATAGAACTGTATAGGAAATCCTGTATAAGAGTGTTGTAAGTCACTAAAGGTTGAAGAGGGCAATAGTCTACATATGTCCCGGTTCACCTGCATCTGCTGCCAGAGTCTGTGCAAAAATAGATGGACAGCTATGCACAAAACATCATCCTGGAATCTGGGAGTATGTGTAGAAACAGTTAGTTAGTATTAACAAACAATTCCTCCACAGGTATACCAGGTAAGAGGTGTATACTGCAGGTGAATACAGGTCATGTATAAAGATGAAGACAGCCATATCACTGTCCACACTAAGGCAATAGGGAAGTGCAGTCATACTTGTAAGCTACAGATAACAGCACTGACTCGGAAAGTAATACAAACTACTGGAATATACTAGTTGTTAATTGACATCTTTCTCCATCCCAACCATATCTCCAACAATACACCAAATACCAGCCTCAACTGGTATGTCATGACTCCACTGTTATGTTGGGACATATGTCCTATTGGTTGATAATTATTTAAATCTGTTTCTATGCATGTGCTATGTTGAAATACTCCAACATTGGTGGCATGGTGCCATCAATGTACCTGCATGCTGTTGTTATTCCCACTGTAGTCCCATATATGCATGTGTTCCATTTGCTATGCAACTGTTCCGTATCTGGTGTCTGGGTTAATGTGAATATCTATGCATGCTGTTATACCTAACCCTGGAATGTGTTGACTATTACTAACCCACATATGTTGATACACCATAGCACGTATGGGAATGCGGGTCCCAGTGGACCCACCTGTCCCACCTTAGCTGGCCGTGGGATTGGGCACTAGCACTTCTGGGGCCCAACTCAGGACCTCTTTATCCATTAGTCCTGCACCACCTTCGGGTGGATCCACCTCATCCTATGGGACTTGCCCCCCTGGGAGAGGGCGTGGACAGGAAGCTGTAACCCATCGCCAGGTCCGGGTCATGGGGAGTAGAGAGCTCGATCAGAAGTTTGGAGATCTACGCCAGCTCAAGGGCTGCATGTTGTGACTAGAGGGTCGGCCTGGCTCTCCATCTCAGGCCTCAGCACAGCCACCTTTGGGGCTGTAAAGATGCAGTGGTGACTGCCCATGGGTGGGGATCTCAGTCCCACTGTTTCCACTAGGGGGCTCCCCCACCTGTGTCATATACCACCCCTGTATGGGTCTTGTTTGTCTTGTCTGTTAACCTACCCAACCTACCTTCCCAAATATACCTACTATCCCTCTCCAACATCCCACTCTCACCTGGAAAAATAGAAGGGCAATCTGTTCCCCCCGAAATATCTCGCCCCATACATAGCTGTCCATTTCACACACATGCCCACTGGACACATGTAACCTGGTCTAATTGGCATCACAACATATTATTTTTGTCCTCACCCCTGTCTCAAGGGTTTGAGTGTCCAAATCTACCTCCAAATTCAATGTATATCCACAGCTGTAGCTGTAGAAGAAATGGGCAGCTATAGACCTTCCTTACACCCTCCCGCACATCCCTAGTTATTTTCCCCACTGTCTTTTACTCTTTGCGCCCCTTTTTCACCACTGTCCTATCAACCCTTCTTTCTTTTCTTTTAAAGACTTTAGTGTGGGGGTAAGCAGGAGTAAGCACTTTTAAGCAGCACTAAGCAGGTTTAAGCCTGTTTGTGTGGGGGTAAGCAATGCCTACACAGGTTAAGCAAATGAGAAGCTAAATGAGTATAAGAAACTGTAACCGGACATTAGCAGTGCTTGCCAATGCGCAAACCTGCACAAACCCACTTACAACTGCTTAAAAGTGCCTTAATCACTCTGTATCCAATGGCCCTTGTTATGCCTAGCAATAAAATAAACAACCTCTACAAAGTTCGAACCCAGGACCCTGCACATCATAGCCAAACTGATTTATCACTAAGCCATGTCAGATATACATAAACCTGATGTTTTCACAAACATATCATCCAGCCCAGTCATTCAACAGTACAGGAAATGTATTTCAACATGTAGATGTATGTGTGTGTGTGTGTGTGTGTGTGTGTGTGTGTGTGTGTGTGTGTGTGTGTGTGTGTGTGTGTGTGTGTGTGTGTGTGTGTGTATATATATATATATATATATATATATATATATATATATATATATATATATATATATATCTAAATAGATATAACATAACTATATATGTAGATATAGATACATATATATAAAAAAAATATATATATATATATATATATATATATATATATACACAAATATACATACATCTATAGATATATATGTCTATATATATATATATATATATATATATATATATATATATATATATATATATATATATATATATATATATATATATATATATATATATATATATATATATATATATATATATATATATATGCAGACATACATATATATCTATATAGGTATTACAGAGATACATCTGTAGATAAAAATGTGAACATAACAAAAACATATATGTCCACATGCACCGTTAATGGGGTTGAGGGGGTCCAAACAACATACGTCTTGTACATATAGATATTCCCCCCCCACAGCCAAACATATCTGCCATGCAATACAATACCAACTGTTTCAGATCCCATAATCAGGTCCTGACACAACATGGGCACAAGATGTTAACAGTACTCCATCCCACCTGTATGATGTCAGGCTGGTATCAGTAACATATCATGCAGTACAGTCTGGCTACCATAGGGAATGTACAATGTGGAAGCAATCAACATTCCTAGGATACATATACACAGGCACATTTATGCAGATACAGATGTGTATACATATATATATATATATATATATATATATATATATATATTATATAAAACTACACATATACACACAGGGATATGTATAGGAAGACGCATATGTAGAAGGTGCACACAATACGGAACAGCCACTATGCCTACAGTTGCCACCTTACCAACTAGACACTGTATGAGCCACCCATACAAATGACAATTGTTGCCTGCAACATATACCTACAGAGAGGTCAAAGGATATAACACCACACAGGTTTGCATACACAGGAAAGCTTTATTTGTGTACTATTACAGTTGTATAAGCCATGTCATATAGCTCTTTAGACACTGACATACATATAAACAGAGTAATGCAACTGTGAAACAGTTATATTAATACAGTAGTCTGGAAAGGTTTACATATGTTGCTGTCCAGGCCGTGGCCTTCAAGTAGTAAAATAGTAAAGACATTCTGGGTCACAGGATACCAGTCAATCAACAGTAAGTAATGCAGATGTATAGTCCGGTAGCCTCTATCTACACTCTGTACACAATCCCTAGGGGATAAAGACCTCAGCTGACACAATGGGATGTATTTGTTATATAACAAGGCAGACCTGACACCATCACAATCACAATGACAAACAGAACAGTCTGTATGGCAGGAGGCAGTAGGCCTGCATTTACCCAAGGTGAATTGTATGGTAATGTACATCCAGATACCTGAAGACAGCTTATCCCTGATACCCCCACATGTTGTAACAGCCTAGGTTAGTTATGCTGCACCCCCCCTAGACTCAATAATACAGGGTCGTATACCACTGTTACATACACTGGCCTCTGAAGTGCATAAGGGCACATATGTATTTTGTAGGTGAACCCCACACATATATAGACCAAACTCCACAGTATGTGTGGGGGACACAACAGCAGTGGACTGAGGGCAGGAATGGCAGCATGACATACTCATAGCCCACTACATAATACCCCCACAACAGCATGTCATATGTACAAAGCCTGGTATGTAGGTGGAGGACAGAGGCTGGAACACAGGCCCATATGTGTAAAACTGTTGTCATACACTAAGCAAGTCACTGGTATTACAGGATAGTCTGCAACATACCCTTAGTCAGGAATATGAAGTTAGAAACAGAAATGGATGTAGCCATGTACTGATAGCACTCAACACACACAATGCCAGTGATATATCTGACACAAGACCTGTGTGGTGGGCAGACAAAACATAATAGGCACACCTCTGGCCATCAAGTGGCTAGGGTCGCAGTTGAAAACTATGCAGACAGACTGCATTCCATGGTATACTAGTATGTACACACAAACCCTGTAACACCGGTGCTATACAATGCATACAACAAAACTACTCACATTCTGTCTGTAGTTCTGGAACGTCCTATAAATATGTAGCTGGCCTGCATGTGCAGGTTTTCCTGTAAGAGGTATTGCTACCTGCTGTAACACTGCTGCCCACACACAGGAAGGATGTCCATCATACAGGAAAAGTAAAGGGTCCATGCTCACATGATGTAGGGGTTGGTTGCCATGACAGTGGTAATTGGAAGTACTACATAGCATGCTGTATGCAGGTAGCAAGTGGAGGACACTGACTGGTGCAGAGGCCATGACCTGATCATGTGCATCATTTACAAATTCCATGCTACAATTTATGCAAAGCAGCTCATTCCATTTACTGGAGAGAGACTGAGAGAGAGAGAGACAGAGAGAGAGAGAGAGAGAGAGAGAGTGCATGTAAGGTGCAGGAAAAAAAACATCCAGAAGAGACTGCATTCCCAGAACAGGTATATGAAGTATATATGTATGTAACTAACCATAGTACTTGTTCCATAATAATGGGACAGATAATGTGGAATGATTTATATGTGCCTTCAGGTGTTGTTGTTGTAATGATGTTCAGCTGAACAACTGCTAAGGGCAATAGAGTCCATCCCTGTGGGTAGTAGGCCATACTCGTCAACCATGCAGAGCAGCACTGACTGATAAGAAGTAAGCCATCATAGTGTGTGTGTGTAATGGGAAGTATGTATATTATGTGGCCAATAGCTGGTGGTAGAAGTAATGCCATAATGATGGACATGTGGGTTCCACAGCCCACCTCTTGCAGGATACTCAGGTTAACCTGTATTGTAGCATGCAGGAATGTCATAGGTGTGTAATATGGTTACCTGCAATCTGGCTCTACATATACCCCCTAATGTCAGGCTGTGTCCATATGTGGCACCTGTCTGTGTTGTAGCAAGGCAGAACAGTGCAGCAGTGGAGGAAGGTGCTGTGAAAATGTGGACCTGATGTCTGAATGTTCCCCACATATATGCATGCATATGTGTGCATATATATATATATATATATATATATATATATATATATATATATATATATATATATATATATATATATATATGTATATATATATATACACAAATATACAGATACCCATGTGTAGACATATATATATATGAACACATATATACAACATCATATATAGCTACACATATATAGACATATACCTATATGCACATGTCTACATATATATAAACACGCACACAAGCAAATATGTATGCAAATACATGTGCCCTATATTGCTACCACAGTGTTGCATGATATGTATGAGGAAATAGCACACAGAGCAATACACACAGATATCTCCAACTGTCAGTGTGTGCAACATGGATGGGTATGTCACATCCAAACCCCTTGTTGGGACCGCATTGCCCTTGTCTGTGAAGTATGGAATGGGAATATGGAGAAGTATGGCAGGTATAGTTGTGGAGGTGGTCAGGGTTGGTAGATATAGAGGACAGCATACAGGGGTGGCATGTGACACATGTGGTGGGTAAACACCCTGGATGGTGTGTGTGGTCTGTGATGTGGATGCCCCATGGGCCCCAATATGGACATAATGGGAACAAGCCTCCCACCCACTGCTACTCACAACTGCAGTCCATGTCCCGAAGGTGTCTTGTCTGGAGGCTGTGTTGGCCCTGTGAATGTGTACTGGGTGCCTCAAGATGATGTAGCACATCCCACATGCATCTGTTAAGCCCATTATGGAACAGACCCTCGTCCTGACCTCAGGGGACAGGAGCATGTCTGTGCGTGCCCCCAGGGAGGACAACATCCCCTGAGTCGGTTCCACTTAACGGTATTGCTGGACCAGTACACGAGGAGGTCCCAGGGTGGGTCACACATGTGATGTGGCCTGGTAACATGGGCAGATGAGTTTGAAGAGGTGGTTCTGCTGGCCAATAGTACATATACATGCTACTGTGTCACTGTTATAGAACATATGTCAGTAGTAATAGTCTACACAATCCCGGTAACATGTCTAACAGCATGCAAAGATAACCCCAATAACACAGAATGGCAGATGGGCAGAAAACACATAGCAAGCATACCACAGGCATATATGGAAACATTGTGGGCCTGACAATGGCATGCAGGTGAATAGTCTGTAACAGGCCAGCAAAGATAGTGTCCAAACAAGGAACATGGCTACAAACACATTAAATAAAGCATGGTACAGTACAATATCTGCCCCACTGGTAGGTATGCTGTAGCCATACCTATTGAGTTGTGTTTACATTTTGTTGTCGCTGATATGTGGAGGTGACAATGATGTGTATTAAGAAATTGACTTGTTCACACCTGTGTCCATCTTTATGTCTTTCAGGCACGATGTCCCATGAAAGGCTACTGGCCTCACAGCAGCTGAAAATGAAATTTGGTTGACTGACCTCATACATCACAAAACAATCTTGTTTGGCTGGGTCAACCATGATCAGCAAGAGTGGACCACCCTGTGGAATGATGTAGTCCACAGGGTCAATGATGTCAGACTGCACAACAACAGTTATGAGCAGGTCCAGTATTATTGTTCTGACCTGCTTCACAATGCCCATCGGCGTGCTGCTGCAGTCTGGCGGGATCACCTCGCCACATGGGGGACCATGCCATTTACCCCCCCCCGACACATGTGGAAAACCTTCTAGCTAGCCTTGTGGCACCTGCCCATCCACACAGCCAGCAACCAGCATACATCTTTGTGGAGGTGGGTTCCACTTATACACCAACCAAGGAGCATGCAGGTAAGGCCACAGGGCACATCAGTAGACCACTGTAGCATATACATCCACATTGGTACAGGTAGATCATGCATATCTGACATATCATAGATATATTTTGTTGCTGCATAGTAGTGATAAACAGATGTGCATAGGTGGTAGTATTGTGGACATGTACTGTTGATGTATTCTAATGCTACACCCACCCTGTAAGAATGCCACAGGTGTGGCCACTGACTTTGCATCTCTCACCCTGTCATGTAGTTCCCTCAGAGATACCAACAAGGCAGTAGCCTGTAGCTGGTGAGTATGGTTTATGTAGATGCTTGCCAATACATTGGGCATGTAATGGTGATGGTATATTCCATGCACACATCTAACACACCTACCCAGAATGCATGCTGTACATGTGCACATATTGTTGCTGTTAAATGCATGGCATCACAGGGGTGACCATGATGGGGTATTGGAAGGGTATGTCAGACACCTGCATGATAACTGACATTCTGTCATTGTGGAATATGTCCACAGGGAGTAACATAATGGTGGGAGACATGGCCTACAGTAGGGACATGTTTGGAGCAACACCCATATACAGTGTAATACCAGTGTATATACCTGTAGGCCAATGGCAACTACTGCAGAGTTACACTATGACATAAGGCATTACTGTGGTCCACATTATCAGCTAGGACTAGGCTGTAACATGTGGCATTCAGTGTATGGGACACTCCAAAGTGACACACATGTAGGCCTTACTTGTCATACATCTCCAGAAGGGCTGAAGGAGGGGGGTATCAGCATGACACACCAGTGCACTGCAGCAGGGATCCTAAGGATGCTAAGAATGGCTGTATCTGCACATAGTCAGGTTCAGGAACTGTGGCAGATGTACCCCTACCCCCACACCAATAGTGATGGCAGTGTGTGAACAACAAGGGATGTGCACATGAGTAGACCATGCAATCATGCAGATTAGGGGGGGCATGTGTAGGGCAATCTGAACATACACTAGCAAATGCAGATGGCCCACAGTAGTATACCCCTGCCAGGAGTAGTGACTGCTGTAGTGCACATAGCAAGAGGTGCGACAAACCATCATGATAAGGGTGTGCACACATATGCCCACATGAAGTGTATACATCGCGGCCAGCATCCACACACCTAACACATTCCATAGACACTGCATGTGAATGTACAGGACATATGTCACATATCAGGCTCATGTACTGCTAAGATATGAGGTGATGTGGTTCCATTTCAGGTCAAGGATGGGTGCATCATATCAATAAGGGTGTGTACACCCCCAAAGCCATGGTATGCTCTGATGGTTGTCACTGTAAGAGCATTAGATTGGTCATACATGGTCCGCTGATGTTGAGAGCTGTAAATCAGACATCAGGCATTTACAAATGACATCTGTCCACATATCACCCCAGGTATGTGTTGCTGGAAAACATAGGGGCTGTGAGCATTAAAGCTGACATAACTGACACAGTAGTACGCACTCAGCAATGGGTTGTACACCTGTGAGGTGTGGTCCACAGTACATGGCAGGGTGCAGAGCAGGTGCACAGCAATACTGTGTACATGGGTGCAGTGGTATCCAGGGGAAGGGGAATCACCTAGTGACACAGCACATGCATCACACACATGTATACTGTTGCTAGCATGGATTGACTATAGCTGCACTACAAGCTGTTGTGTACCATATGTTATGCATGTTGACAGATGGGTAATAGGAGGACTGTGTGTACTATCATTGTGCAACCTCACCTGTATGTGTGCGTGTGCATCCTGGTGGGTAGTCAGTTTGTCTTCAGGGCCACTCTGGTGAAGTGGAGGGAGGTTGATGCATGTAGAATGCATGTGTACATGTGAGTGTGTTTGTGTGGCCATGTATCCACATGTGTGATTGTGGGTTGTTCATACCATGCAGTACATGGACATGGACTGTCACATTACACACCAGGAATACTTGTCATGTATATTATCACAGGACAGCTGATAGTATAATAAGGTCTGTAGCATGGAACAGGTATAGAAAGGGAAGGTAGACACCAGGTATACCCTTAATATCACATTCAGCAAAGAGGTGACCTACAACCTACGTATGCAGCACTACAGATGCATTAGGGAAGTATTAGTCAACACCAGGGAGTGTGTCCATATATTATAGCTGTCACATAATAGGCTGATTGAGCAACATTTCTGGCATGTATTGAGCAATATATACACAACACACCAGTGCATGATATTATGGAATGACATAGTAGCCTACACATATAGTGGCCATGCTTATGATGTCCGGGCATACACAGGGGGAATGCTGAATGACAGCAGTGAGGCCACCTTAAACCACTACACACAGGTCAGGCAAATAAGGTAGTAACAGGTCTTGTGTTGTGATTGCTTGTCTAGGCATTTAGAGGACTGATAAGTTAATGAGTGGTATCAATGTGTGTATGTTACCAAGTGTGATACAGGATGGGGAACACATGGAAATATATGTGGGACTGTCTGTAAAGTCACAGACAGGTAGGCATTATGGTGGTGTGTGTGTGTGTGTGTGTGTGTGTGTGTGTGTGTGTGTGTGTGTGTGTGTGTGTGTACTGTTAGGCAATGCTATATAGGTTTTAAAGTGCATTTATTGTTTTCCTCCACAGGAGACAAGGTGGGTCAGGGTTCCTCCTGCATGCAATCTGATGTTGGTGTCTACACAGACACCAAAGATGATGATAGTACTGTTGAGGCACAAATGGGGTTGTCAGGGGCCAAAACAGCACCATCATTTGACATCCCCCTTTTAGCCATCCCAACACTGCACACAGTTTCAGTGTCTATACATACCCCATCACCAGTGACAATAGTGGAGGGACAGCTGGCGTTTGGTGGCAGTGCACAGGAAAGTGTGGTGACCATGCCTGCTGTGTCTGCTCGCAGCAGGCATAGCCAGATGTTTTAATTGGTTAATTGTTTTGTTAATGGGAAGGGAGTGTTATTTAAGGAAATTACTAGCTTGGTTAACTATTCATTCTGATGACGTCTAAGGACAAAAACGCAAGTTATTGTTTTGTGGCATTAAATAAATCTTTTTGGTTCACTGACCTGAAGAGGTGTTTTGTTTGCTGGTTCTGCAAGTGCTTTGGTTTATAGTGATTTTGGTACTGTTTCCAAGCACTTTTTCCTTCTCAGTTGTGTTCATTGTTTTGGGTTCTGGATGGAGGAACTGCAGACCAGCATGGACTCTCCATTAGGATGAGCCAGCAACCTGGACGGTATGAGCAACTGGCTCACAAGGGTGGAAGAGCAGCTTTCCCAGCTACTGGTTATTCTTACACAGCACCATATTCCTTTTACAGCCTCACCTAATCTCAGTGGGGTTTTTGACAGCGACATACCAGAGGCGTCGCTACCAGGTAACCAGGAGGCATTACCTCAGAGGGACAAATGTAGAGTTTTAGCCTTGAACCCTTCACAGGGTATGCAGTCCTTAAGAGGTCGCAGGAGAGGGAATACAGAAGAAAATGACTCCCACGAACCCAATGACGACCTAAGGGACAGTAGTTCCCAGACTGGACCTGAGAGTTCTAACACATGTGAGGGAAAGAGAATGACTCATGCCTCCCACCAAGGTGACTTTTTTTGGCTTCTAGCCATATTGACAATAATACAAAAGACTCTGAGTCTACGAACTGGGGGGAACGTCATCTGTGCAGGGATGGTTAAAATCTAGGTGTAATTTTTCTTTACCCAGTGAGGATACTAACCGAAGGTTCAAGTTGAACCAAGGTAATAGTTATAGTATGAATGTGAGCCTGTTGTTTGATTTAATGCTTAGATACAAATCTTTAAATATGGATAACTGTTACTTACAAGAGTGTATTGGGAGGGGCATTGTGCCCAAAGGATTAAATATTTATAAGTATCCAAACAATGTTAAAGAGGATAGTGAGTTCCATAAAGAACTCATTAAAATTTTTAATCATTGTGGTTTGGATATATTGCGGGCCATCATTAAAAACAATGAACAAGAAATGGACACATTACTTAAATATATAGAAAAAAACTAACAAAGAAATTACCACTGATTTACAATTTACTGCGGAAGAAGAAATATCCAAATACTTAAATGTGAAAGGAAAGATTGATGAAAAGTGTAAATTTTTATTTAACAGAAAATGTAAGAAGCTTGATAGGGACATCAAAGATTATAGGGAAGAATGATGTTACCCTAAACCCAAAAACAATTTTAAGCATCAGTACAGGAATCACACTGACCATATGGGCGATGATTTACAGGGAGAAGATTTGGACCACTGAGAATGGGGTCATGGAGGGGGCTATAGTAATTACCCTTTTGGGCAAGCTACATGGGGGTATGACTTGATCGACCCTTTGGATTTTCCCACACTGAGGAGATCTGAGAGGATAAAGCAAAGAACACCAGTCAACTACTACCCCAACGGGGGGGGGGGGGTATTCAAACAGGAGGAGATACTAACCCCTATTAGCCCCACCCTCAGTTTGATACAAGACAATGGTATAGTAGTCGAGGGATACAGGCACAAGTATCACAATTTTAGTTTATATAATTATAGTAGCCTGGACATCGACTGCACATACTTTAGTTTGTTTAGTAAAGGTTTGAAGTTTTTTCCTAGTAACAGAAGTCAAAATACGAATGTTCTGATTGACTTAAAATTGTTTTTGAGAAAAAAGAACTTAGAATTATTAATGCACCATGAAGGGGGGGGGCATGAGCTTGATTAAGAGAAAAAGTACTTAAAATCCACCCCTTCACCCCCAGTTAAAAAACTTTGAAATTCAGGTAAAAAGGGAGCTTTGACAGGGTCTGGATAAGAAAAGAAGACAATATAATTTGAATAAGGAAGAACACACCCTCCTGGATTCTTTAGGGAACAACCACCAAGTCAGGGTTATGAAACCTGAAACCTTTCAAGGGGGGGGGTTGTCCTTATGGACAGTATTATTTATTCAGGCAAGATGTTGGATATGTTAAACAACACGGACAGATACTCTAGAGTTTCACATAATGAAATCAATATAGCCCATAGGAAGATTGATTTTATTCTTAAAGAACTGGTTGATGAAGACATGATTAGTCAAGATACCTATCACTTTTTAATTATGGACAAACCAATAGTACCATCTAATTTAGGTACACACAAGGTCCATAAGGATGTGGATAACCCACCACTCAGACCAATTGTGGCAGTCACTGGGTCTAAAACTTACCCTTTGGCTAAATTTTTGGACCTAAGGTTAAAAAGGTCTGATCTGAGCAGGTGGGCATTCTGAAGGACTCTTGGGATTTTTTGAGAAGTATCAACAATGACCTATATTGTGACAAACTCATCTTTGTTACTTTAGATATCCAGGATTTATTTAATGTCATTCCTCACAAATTAGGGTTAGAATGGTTTGAAGAAGCTCTTAGAACCAAAGGAAGTTTTGATGAAAACAGTATCTTGGTGTTTATGGATTTAATGGATTTGGTACTAAGACACAATTTTCTGTATTTTGAGGGTGAGTTTTTTAGGCAGTCAAGTGGAGCAGCCATGGGGGCCAGTTGTGCTCCCATGTACGCTAACTTGGTATTGTCCATTTGGGAAGAGCAGTTTATTTTTCATTCTGTATAAGTTTGCTTTTCATTCTGTATATTCTCAATATTAGAAATACTATCGACGTTACTTGGATGATAATTGTATGTTTTGGATTGGACATGAGGAGAAACTAATAGAATTTATCAAGTACGTCAATAGTACTACTGACTTCCTTAAATTCACCCATAGCTTTTCTAGGGAACACTTACAATATTTGGATGTGATGATTGAAAAGATACCTGAAGTCAAAACATTTAAGTCCAATGTTTACAGAAAAGGGACTTTTTCAAACTCCTACTTGTTTTACACTAGTGCTCACCCTTTCAAACAAAAGAAAGGAATTTTAAAAGGGCAGTTCGTTAGGAGTAGTAGGATGTTGTCCCTTGATAGGGACTTCGACTTAGAAAGTAAGAAACTGAAATATATGTTTTTGGAAAGAAATTACCCCCTTGCTTTAATAGAAGTATTGAATGAAGTAATAAATGGGAGGGAGGGAGATTTAGTTCCATCTTAGGGGTATTGGAACACACTGTAACCAACACAGAGAATACCCCCACCCCACACACAAATTGGAGTAGTAATTTCATCTTGAATTTCAGTACTGACACTTATTTGGTTAAAGACATTATTTCTAGAAATTGGGGGAAGTTTGTGGACTATTCTGACTTGGACTTGTTATTCAAGGACCCCCTGAAATTTACTTATAGGAAGGGGAAAAACATTAAGGAAATGTTGGAATATAGAAAACCAAAGCAGGGTAGGCAGAAGAAAGGCACTTTTAAGTGTGGGGCTTGCTCCCAATGCTCACATGTTATACAGGGGGGAGTTTGTATTTAATGGAGAGGAACACAAAGTTAGAAACTAACACATTCTCCAACTGTGACACCATGGGGGGTCATATATATTGCCATTTGTAAACCCTGTGGAGCCTTCTACATAGGGAAGACCACAAGGAAGTTTAAGAGGCAAATATAAGAACATCGCTATGACATTAGTAAGCAAGACACTAATAATGCACTCTTTAGACATACCACACTTTGTAAAGATGCAGTTTTTTTTTTTGTCATAGAAAAAATAGAACAGGACCCTCGAGGTGGTCCCTGGGAGACAATGATAGAGTATAGGGAAGTATTTTGGCAGTTGAGCTAGGAAGCCAACAGCGAACCAGGCTTGAATGACTATATTTCTTTAGCCCCTGTCCTTAAACTTAGATCTGCTAAACTATAATGCTTTTATTTAGCATTATTTCTTGACCAGTAGATGACAGTGTTTTATTAGTTTACCACAGTGGTTTTGTTTCAACACAATTTAAAACTTTGGTGTAACAAATCTTTTTTACTTATTTCTATTATATTACATTTGATGGCCTGCATTTTATGTATTTACATATTAATTATGTGATTCAATGTTTTTTTAAATTTGCTTTTTAAAAAATATGTTACTATAACAAGTAACTATTTGTTTTAGGAGTTTTTATAGTTGCATTTTTACAGTTGCACTTTGAATGCACTACATTCAATTATACTAAATGTTTTAATTGGTTAATTGTTTTGTAAATAAAAATGGAGGGTTATTTAAGGAGATTACTAGTTTGATTAACTATTCATTCTGATGAAGTCTAAGGAAGAAAACGCAAGTTATTGTTTTGTGGTGTTAAATAAATAATTTTGGTTCACTGACCTGAAGAGGCATTTTGTTTGCTGGTTCTGCAAGTGCTTTGGTTTGTAGTGATTTTGGTACTATTTCCAAGCACTTTTTCCTTCTCAGTTGTGCACAAGAAAGTGTGGTAACCATGCCTACTTTGTCTGGTTGCTGCAGGCATAGCCAGATGTCCAGCAGGGCACCACATAGACAGATGTGCCAGGGTGCTCGTGGTAGGGCCACTGGACATCATGCCCCTGTAAGAGGTGACATAGCTGATTCCAGTAGGTGTATGTTTCAGACTGTCATACCAGTGCAGGCACATATGGAATGTTACACCAGACAGGGCCTGAGGCTGCAGAGGGCTGCTCTTACATCTGCAAGCGACAACTTCTGTGAACTGTCTGGTGCCATCCATGCTTATACCGAGCTCATGGCTAGACAGTCTGGTGAGATGATGGCCCTCATCGACCATGGTATGTCCATGCTTGAACGTGCGGTAGGGGTGTGGTGACAGTCACGTGGATGCAGGCCAACAACATCAACCGCTGGCAGTCAACGTGGATGTGCTAGGACACCAAGGGGCTCCCATAGTGGCAGTACCAGCCCCGGCAGTGCGGGGGGGATTCTGTTGACTCCACATCACAGCAGGCCACTATCACATGGTCCTGGCCAGTCCCAGGACGGACCTGGTACCAGCAGACATTTGTCATCATCAGGTGAGAGTAGCACATCAAGGCCTGTACCTGGACATGCCCATGGAACCACTGGCAGGCACAGTCCATGTGTCCATGGCTGGAGGCAGTGAACTGCACACCCTGCTGGTTAAGGTCTGCAGCTGTCCATTAATACCTGTGTAGTGCAGCCACATGGCAGAACTGTGTGCATGCATACTCACACACTATACAAGCACACCTAGGGCAACCCCATACCTACAAAAACCACATCACCATGCCCAGTTCACCTCAGTACACCCCTCACCCACACACATGGTGTCAAATGTATGGCCCACCCTCGGCCTCTGACAAACCAACAACACACCCTGTGCATATGATGATACATGTGCCACATCCCTGTCATCATTACCATCAATGCAGGGTCAGGCTAATATGGTTCTTATGCACATGGTGACTGTACTACAGTGTACCACAGTACTGCAGTGTAACATGTTGTAAGGAGTAAAGTGTAGTGCATATATGTCAGGTAGTGTAGCCATCCAGCAATGATATATTATAGCTGTTAGCAACATTGTGGTCTCTATAATGTTATCCATTTGTGTTGTAGGTGTACATGTGTCAGCATGGGGATGGTCTGCAGTCATATTCCACAATGGGGTATAGCACTGTGGTGACACCATGGCTGTGACATATCTAGAGTACAGTTGAATACATGTCACAGGTTAGTATAACAGTTATTGCCTGTGCCACATGGACAGGTGACCCGCTGGGGCATGTATAATCTGCAACCTGATGTAGACCCATCCACATACACGCACACTGTTACTTGGCAACACTGGAACTACATCCCTACCTAAGTGTGTAGTGATACTGAAGGGTGTGGCTTCCATTGCACACACCACACAGCATTTAGGGTGAGATGTGTCCCAGGTTACATGTTACTTGCAGAACATCCCCAGACATGTATAGTATGCTAATGGGGGATATAATGGGTGTATATGGACAATACATAGTGTGGCATATCTTCATATACACATTAACAGACACATAACAGGCTGACACACATCCAAGAGACCAGGGCCTATCACTGCTAACCAACTTGTCCATGTGTCCAATCTGTAACAGGTAAACTGCACACAGAACTTGCATAATTGGCCTGGAATGTGGTATCAGTTACCTGTATGGTTGATGGTGACAGTGGTAACCATAAAGTGGCACATGGGACATATACCGGGTATACCTTGGTGTAATGATAGTGTACACAGCACTCACACCCCCCCCAGTGTATATTGTACTCCCTGAAACCCATAATGACAGTCTGATATACCCACCACCACACATTGGCCATGACTGCTATACAACCCATTGTAGATCCCAGCAGTGGCACTACAGGGATATGCATCTAATGCACATGCCACATGCATAACAGGGTATTGCATTGTCATGCCTCACCGATGGGCAGCAACAACCCTATCTGTACTATCGTGTGGTAATGGGTATTGTAATAAGAGTATGTGGCCTCGGAATGCTGTACCCTACAGATAAACAGACATGCACACATACACACACTTGCCAGAACACAATGGGTATCCCATGCCTATCAACCCATTTGTAAAAACCTGTTGTGATGGTACAGCAAGGCTTGTGCAGCCGGTATGGAAAGGAGCTTAACAGGGTACATGTAATGTCTCATACAGCAGCAGCCACAACTGGCTATGGAAATGGGTGTTGTGGTGGTTGTGAAGGCCCACATGGAATTCCCACGAACAAGTTTGCTAGCACACAGACACTGCTGTACTCAGTCATGCACATGTACACATGTGTCAGTATTGGAGTGCATCTCTGCAGGTGGTCATAGCTGTGTACCTATCTATTGTCCAAGGAGAGATGTGTTGTGTAAGGGTTGTGTGTACAGTGGTATCCTTCCACCTGCCATGTGGCAGCAGGCAAGCCATCTACAGACACTACTGTCATGACCCTCAGGGTGGATGTGACATGCATCAGCCATTCCACCAGGTGCCTCTTGCACTTGGCCACTGAGGTGATCAAGTTGACATGTATGCAACATGCATTACAACACATGGTTTAGGTCTGTGATGGAGACCTGTACCCAAGAGTGTTCAGTTGACTGTGGTAGTGTAGTGGAGGTACCCGTGGCATGTAGTGTGTACAGGTTGTTATCTCCAATATGTGCCAGTTCTTACACAGCTGGGCAGACATGTCAGTGTCAATCAAGCTAAGGAGGCCTGTACCAACCCAGCGGGATACCTGCCATCTGCACATTTGTACAGGGACTGACATTCATCCGCTTGGCAAGTAGCTATGCTGCAGGATGAATGTGTTGACAGATAGACGTTTGACAACAATATGTATGCCATAAGTACATGTCAGGAGCTCTCGCTATCATGTGTTGTACAGACGGTAGTCTACAGTGACATTCCACATGTTGGATCATTATCCAGTAGGGGTTATATACTGTGACACTGCTCACACACCAGGGATACAACAGGGAAGCCTCAGAGTCCAGCTACACCTGCAGGTGTGCCTGTTGTCAGTACTACATTTAACACTCTACTCTTGCATGGGTAGACAATGTCAACATTAGTACTGCCATCATACACTACATGCCAGTGTGACAGCACATATCCTGGGCTACTACCCCTGTATGTAAAAAAGTTACATGGATAACAGTGCTGCACAGGCCTCACATATGTCTGTGTCCCAGACATGACACTCACACCCCTTGCTACCATAATGACAACACATAGGCGCACGTATTGTACAATGCATTACATACACTTATTACAGATGTCATTACCCTGCTATGTTATCAGACTGGGTGGTGTGAACTGGTTACCAGGGCTAAGCCATGATTAGCAGGTGTCAACATTGCTCGAATATAACAGCTAAGCTGATTTGCGCACTGGTAAGCGAAGCCTACACTGTGTAAGCACCTGTACATTTACCCGTAGCTTAGCAACACTTAGCTTCATGCAAAACCATGCAAATACACTTAAAGCTGATCAATACTGCCTTAACAACTCTGTATCCGAAAGCCCTTGTTCTGCCCAGCAACAAAATGAACAGCCCTTGCAGGTCTTGAACCCAGGACACTGTACACTAAAGTCACAACACTTAACCACTACAAAGACAACTGCTGTTTTTCCAATATATTTGTCAATACAGATATTAATTAGTATTGAAGAATTGCCTTTACTATCACAGTTGTGTAGTACTTGTTATTAATATGACTGTTAGATCACATATGTTGTTTTAACATAATGTACACATAGCAGATTCGGTGAGATACATCTGGGATAGTATATGCAACTGTGAGGTTTACACATGTCAGGAATATGGATATAAACATACAATAGGTTGATATATGTCTACATGTATATACACATGTATATTCATGCATATGTCTGTATACACATCTGTATAGTGCAACATATATATGGGCATGTGTGCATCTCTTCGCATGTACATATATATATATATATATATATATATATATATATATATATATATATATATATATATATATATATATATGTATGCACATCCTATGTGTACAGATATGCCTATGTAGATATATATGTAGATATCTATAACTATATGTGCATACATATCTATTCTGATATACCTATTACCGTCAATATATATCTAGATATCCATAAGTATATGTGCATATGTATCTCTATCTGTATATGTGTAGACATATATTGCTGTATATCTGTTTATATGTGTGTGTGTGTGTGTGTGTGTGTGTGTGTGTGTGTGTGTGTGTGTGTGTGTGTATATATATATATATATATATATATATATATATATATATATATATATATATATATATATATATATATATATATATATATATAATGTAAATATACATATCCATCTATGTTTGTCAATATGTATATGTGTATATATTTATATAGATATATGGATAATTATATATACATATATGGATAATTATATATACATATATGTCCACCATATGTCCTGAACATGGAGTGGAACCTTACCTCATCTTCAATAGTCCCAAACCCTTAGTGCAAGGGGATGTCAGGTTTGTAGTGCAGGTATATATGTAGACTATTGCTACTGTGATAGGGGCTGTCCTCACAGACATTTTGTGCGTGGGAGGTCACATCTGCTTTTAACATGTGTGCCACTGGCTACTGACAGACATCCTAAAGACATCGTAGTACTGTACCACTGCTAGCACAATAATGATCCTGTGGAGTTCAGCAGAGGTATGTCCAATACATGTGGACAGTCTGACACATTCTGGTCAGTCCAGAGGTATACAAAAAACCCCTTAGTGCAAGACATTTAGACCAAGCCTGACAATGTGGATGTTAACAGCCATGTATATGGGTATAACACGTAAATACTGGTATACATTTGCCTCCATAAGTTATGCATTCACACACCCCTGTCTGTCCTGACACAGAATAACCACTGGTACAGAGGTGCCATGGCCACATACTACCCACTAGTTAGTGACATACATCTGTACAGCATCCTACTGATTTGTCTGACATACATGACTGTTATGGTGGCCTGGTAGCAGTACATCTGGCAAGTATCTGGACATAAAATCACACTTGGTAAGGACACTAAGCTGCTAGGCATGTAACAAAGCACTATGCAGGCTACAGACAGATGGCCACAACACTGGCCTACATTTCTTATGGGGGAATACACATGTACCTGCATATATAGCAGGCTCTACAGCATGTCACAGCACAGAGTAAGAGACACCTGTGTGAAAGTGCATAACCACAACCAATGTGAACACAGCCACATATGGAAGATAGCGTAATATTACAGTATATGGACTATCTGATCAACACCATCCTCATATGTGCCACTCACACACTAACCCTACATATACTGGGCCACTACACAGTGTGGCATGATGCCTGTCTGTGGTATGGGACATGTGTGTGTGTTTGGCCCTACAAACATGTAAGCCGATAGGGTAACATACAGTGGAGCAGCATGCAACATCAGATAGAACAGGACCAAGATGAATGACATCTACCACAGTCTATACACAGGCCAAGGTACATAATTACAATACACACACTTTCGACAATCATCATAAAACACCTGCTGTACATAACGTGTCACAGTCTGATATCCCACTGGCTTGTTATCAGATATGATGTCAATAAATTATGGTGTACAAGACATATGCACCTCTTACTGCATGACATATGTACACAGGTTGATAGAGTTGTGGCAGGGGGCACAAACACAGGGCCATTATTGACATGTTGCTGTGATAACCTCATACATTTTCTGTTGTAAAAGGGTTAGTTGCAACATATGTCCTATGAGGGATATGAGGTCAGTAACTTTCATGTCTGTCACAATGTACTGTCTACAATCCTCACACTATGCTTCTGCAGTTCACAGATAGATGCTTTGTGGGTAACACAAGAAACAAAAGGCACCACACACTGTCCAGTCTGCAGATGACCCTACAGATGGGGGTTGACTCAGAAACATAGCACTGTCATGACAGGTATTAAAACATGATAAACAGCCATAGCCACACAAACCCTGTTAAACCAACATTACTCCAAATGCAGAATAGCAACACTTACATTCTGTAGTCATGTCAGGCAATCCCCCTCCTGTGTGTTGGCCTGTTTCCACAGTGTATGTTGTTAGAGGTAAATCCCCAATCCATCTGTGATGCTGTTTGCCAAACAACAGATCTAGGTCCTGCTCACAGTGAATGAAAAGGCCCAACACCAACACGATGTTCCTAGATATTGGAGTGTGTTTCCATGCAATTGGCTTTTGGAATGCTACCACAGCTGTTCCACATGCAATCAGCTAGTGGAGGGCTTCAATTTGTGCAGAAGCCATCAGTTGATAATGAGCATCACTTACAAAACACATGCTGCTGCCTAAGCAAAGCAGGTGTAAGTCTCCACATCCACCAGAGAGGGAGTTAGAGAGGCAGACAGAGGCAAAGATAAGTCAGGGAGGGGTAGAATAGTAAAACTTAAGCATGTTTGTATCACACACCTACCAGTACAGGGTATCAAAACCTGACTGACTATGTACTGCTATCACATGTCTATGCAGTTATTGGATGCGCCACATAGGTTACATGTTGAGGAGCTCTCCAAACGTATATGCGATGGTGAGTGACATCTGCAACAGTGATATGGTAGCTATATGGTAGGTGTAGTACACATGCCTATCCACATGAACAGGTGTTAGCGTCAATACAGCCACAATCTCTCAGGGACCCCAACACATTAACACACTTGGCAGGGTCAGGAATACAACTCCCCACTAATTAGTTTTCCACAATTCAGTACTGTGAAGGTATCACATGCACCACAGGGGTTATCTGGAGGTTATATGGACAAAGGGTATGTGGAGGTGTCTGACATCAGACAGCATACTTCAGTAGTGAGTGATACTGTGGTCATAAGCATTATACACCAAACACAGAGATACAGGGTGCCAGTACTGACATGCATGGGTGCATTGCTTCATGGGTGTGTAGTGGCCGACTGTGCCAGATGGGTATACAAGGCTAGGGGATGGGTATACCTTGGCATCAGGCCACATGATAATGGTCTGCAGTGTGGCTCAGCAGTGTAGTGTCTGGATTGACCCACACAGGTGGGTATTGTATTCACCATCCAGTCAACTGGGTAACTATTGTGTGTGGCCATTGCTGTGCATTGCTTGCCATGTATGTGTTCTTTGGTCCATGACATGGATGGTGTCTGGGATGTGTACACGTTCCACATGTATGTAGAGTGACATGTGGAACTGTACCTGGGGTGTCTGACCCATGTTGTGTACACAGATGGTTATCATCAGATGTGCCAGTCCTGGCCTTATGTGGTGGGAACTGGTAATGGACAGCAGGTTGACCCTGCACGTACATTGATAGCATAATACAGGTATTCTCTGGTGTCTGTGGTATCTGTCCATACAGGGCATGTGTTTAAGGCATGGAATGTCCTTTGTGGGTCGCATTTGATGGCACCACAGGTGTTGCAGGTGTCCAGTGGGGAACATAGTGAAGGTGCACTGTCTGCATGTACATGCCTATTGAACTGACGGACAGGGTGCCATGCCCTCTGTAGTCCACTGCAATCACACCATGGTTGCTGTCTGTAGGCAATAAGCAGGGTACCACCAACATAGTGGTTGTTACCTAGGCAAGTGTGTTTGTGTATGAGACATGGGTTGACAGTGTTCTCTGGATAATACAAGTGTTGCTAACTTTGTTTGCCAGGCCTTGATGTCACATGTAGGGGTATGGATTGGCACCCCAACCTCTCGGCTATTTCACATCTGTTATCCCTGTAAGGTGGACATTGTGACAAATACTAGGGCCACCAAATAAGAAATTTTCAAAACCTGCTCCACAATGAGTCCAGTTGATAAACACTCTCAGCCACCTACACACAGGATATGAATTACAAACACACACTGAGACACACACCCCTGCCATGTCTGGGATTAGAACTCCTACCTAACTAATTTATTACACTACAGCACTATGCAGTTATAGGACATGCCATGGAGATTACTGGAGTACTCCTTCCTCAAAGGTGTATTTCACAATGAATGACATCAGCAGGCTTGCCAAAGTAGTGAGTGTGACTAGCCTAAAGAAATTGCTCCCTACACAGTCATAGAAACACACACACAAAAATCCACACTTGCCATGTGTGGGAATAGAACCCCTACCAGAATATTATATCACACTATGGCATTATGCTGTTATAGGACATGCCACTGAGATTACTGGGCTACACCTTCCCCAAAGGTGTATTTCACAGTAAATGACATCAGCAGCCTTGCCAAAGTAGGGCATTTGATCGGTAGTGAGTGTGACTAGCCTAAAATGCATTGCTCACTACACAAACAAAAGAACACACACACAAACATCCACACTTGCCATGTGTGGGACTAGAAATCCTCAGAGTTCTATATCACACTACAGTATTACACTGTTATAGGATGCACCATGGAGAATACTGGGCTGCATCTTTTACAAAGTTGTATTCCACAGTGAATGATCCAACAAGGTATCTGGAAAAACGAAGCTGGAATGGGATATTTGTTTTTTAATTGTTTAACTCAAACGCCAGCCACAGAATGTCATAACCATAAACGCATTAAACCATATGAATGCGTTTTCATCATACAAATTCGACACTGAGACACACACCTGCTATGTCTGGGATTAGAACTCCTACTTAACTAGTTTATCACACTACAGCAGTATGCAGTTATAGGACATGCCATGGAGATTACTGGGCTACACTTTTCCCAAAATTGTATTTCACAGTGAATGACATCAGCAGCCTTGCCAAAGTAGGGCATTTGAATTGTAGTGAGGGTGACTAGCCTAAAAAGCATTGCTTCCGACACAGACAGAGACACACACACACACACACCATCACACACACACACACACACACACACACACACACACACACACACACACACACACACACACACACACACACACACACACACACACACACAGTTTCCATATCTGGAATTGGAACTTCTACCTAACTAGTTTATCACACTATAGCAGTACACAGTTATAGGACGATCCACAGAGATTACTGGGCTAATTTTTTTCCAAAGGTGTATTTCACAGTGAATTTCACAGTGAATGACAGCAGTCTTGCCAAAGTAGGGCATTTGCGTTGTATTGAGTGTAACTAGCCTAAAAAGTATTGTGCCCTACACATACAGAAACACACACAGTTGCATGTTTGGGATTAGAACCCCTAGCTAACTAGTTTATAACACTACAGCAGTACACACTTAAAGGATGCGCCACAGAGATTACTGGCCTACACCTTTCCCAAAAGTGTATTTCACAGTGATTGACATCAGCAGCCTTGTCAAAGTAGGTTATTTGAATTGTAGTGAGCATAACTAGCCTAAAAAGGATTGCTCCATACACAGACAGAGACACATACACACACTCACACATGCACACACAGTTGCCATGTCTGGGATTAAAACTCCTAGTTGACTAGTTTATCACACTACAGCCTTACACAGTTTTAGGATGTGCCACAAAGATTACTGGGCTGTTTTATTCCAAAGGTGTATTTCAAATTGGATGACATCAGCAGGCTTGTCATAGTAGGGCTATAGGGAGGGCAATATGTGTGCATGGACCATAACCCATTCATCTAGAGGGTGACACCCCACATATGGGCAGACGCAGGGTTATACTCCACAGGTACTTGTATACAGCTGCTAGATGACTACTGCCTTGTACAGTCATGTTGTACAGCTAGCACTTGCACCACATAATGTACTTAAATTGATTAATTTGATATAATTGTCTAATTAATTAGAGTATATATAGGAGTGGGTGTGTTTTGTAATTTGTGCTCACTGAAGGCTATTATGCCAAAGCGCTAAGCTGAATTAAATCTTTTTTGTGGAACCGGCGTTTTTTGGCGGTTGCCTTATTCCTTTTGTTGTTTGTGCACTTGCACCACATGGTCTGTAATGATGATGGACACCGGTGGCTAATTTCTACAGTGAGTGACATTTACACATCATGTGGTTGTAGCCATTTGGCTGTGTGCTGGCTGGGAAAGGTCTCATGATGGATGGCTCTTTGTCACAGTCAATCTCTTCCACACATCTATGTATGTCTACTTTTGGATTTTTATAGTGTGTTGTCCTTGGATATGTCTGTATTCCTATCCACTGTGTGTGCAAAGCATGACTGGTGCATACTGAGGAGTGTATGCACTAACATCTCCAACTGTCAGATATGTATGGTCCACTATTGTTTGCAGACATGGGTTTTAGTTGTTTAAGTGTGTGAGCATGCCCAGTATGACCTTTCAGTATGTTGTTGTCTGACATTACCTTTATTTCTCTAAGTGTTTGAGCATGCCCAGTATGCCATTTTGTATTGAATGTGTAGATCCATTCCAGGTAGTTTGTACTCCAGGGCAGACCTTTGTGTTGTACACCTGCACTTAGCAGATTATTTCTGCAAGGTATCCGTAGATCATTTGGCAATATGGGGACAAACTGCGCAGGGGATAGTGTGTACTGTAGGCGATTCTGTCTTTGCTGCTTCTGCTACATGGTACTGGTGTTAGCAGAGATATTCAGACATGTGTACTGTTATACACTGTGATGTTGTATGTCCTCATGTACTGTCATGTGGACATTCTTGCTCACAGTGATGTCCTGGGGGACTCGGTTGACAACAGCTGTGTCCAGTATTGTGGGCAGATGCCTACATATAGGTTCATAGGTTCATAGGTAGGTACTAGGCTATTGGCCCTAGGGCCTATATAAGCCTAGCCAAATGGTACCCTGGCTTTCACCACGCAAGAAAATTATTTTCCTTTGTCTCTGTGAAGCAGAGCCACAGAAGTGATCCCCGGGGTGAATTTCCTATCTCCCATCCAATCATCAAGATTTTTCTTGATGAGTGCTAATGAGGAGCTTTGTTTGATAGATAGGTCGTTTATTCCAGAGTATGGGAAGTCTCCAGGACAGGAATCTATCCCTCCAGCATATTCTGCTTATTGCGGTGGCAAGGATTTGCTCCCTAGAGCATGTAGCTCAGAGGGATTGTGATTACTTTAAGTGGAGCATGTCCAGCAGCTCTGGGTTTGACATAGCGTTATATGTTAGGCAGAGATCGCCTCTGAGTAGGTGATATGCGATGGAGAAAAGCTGGTGTTTTTTGAGACGGTCTGTGTAGGGGATCTGTTTGAGGCCAGTAATCCTCTTTGTGAGGTATTTCTGCGGCCTTTCCAGTTGTTGTAGATGTCGTGTGAGGAACATACCAAAAGGGGCATTGTACTCTATAATGAGTCTAATGAGTGATGTGTAGAAAGGAACAATGACCTCCTTTTCCTGGATGAGAAACCTTTTGTGATGAGGTGTGCCACATAGAAGGATTCCCTGACTACTGTGGTGATGTGATTATCAAAGGAGAAAAAACTGTCCACGTGTCCCAAGGTTTCTTATCACACTTTCGGTGTTAAGTAGACTACCACCAATGTGCTAGTTCATGGGTACAGAGTTTTTACCAAAAGGGATGACAATGCACTTTTTGGCATTGAGATTAAGGCCATGGCTTTGACACCAGGCATCTGTCTCAGTGAGGCCCTTTTGTAGGATGTCCACATTGTTAGGAGTTTTGATTATGGCTCCTAGTTTGCAGTCATCTGAGAACTTTGTTAACCAAAGACCTTCTGTGTTAGCCAGTACTTCAGAAAAGTAGATACCAAACATCAGAGGACCCAGGAATGAACCTTGTGGTACTCCACTTGTCGCTGGTCTGAAGTTGGATTTGGAGTCTGATACTTTCACAGTGTGGGTTCTGTCAGTGAGCCAGTTGGTAACCCATCTTGTGACATAGGGATTTATACCTAGATTAGTGCATTTATCTACAATTCCAGAGTGGGGGATGGTGTTGAATACCTTGGTGAGATCTAGATAAGCTGTGTGAACCACCTTACCCTCATCTACAGCTTTGGTGTCCACTTCAAAGAAGTCTATCAGGTTTAGGAGACATGATCTGCCTTTTACAAACTCGAACTGGGTAGGGTCCAGAGTTGGAGATTACCAATTTCATTGTTTATAAGTTCCATGATTATGCGTTTCATAGCCTTGAAGACCAGGCTCACCGGGCTAATGGGGCAGTAGTTCCCAGGGTTCTTGGTGGCTCCCCCTTTGTGAAGTGGGATAATCATTGCTGTGTGCCATTCAGAGGGCACAAAGTCTGAGGTGAGGTTATGATTGAACATGGTACTTAGGTTGGGTGCCAGTTCATTCTGTAGTTCATGTAGAATGTAGAGTCAGACTAAAATCAGAAGAAACAACCCTTCAAAACAACCAATAACACAAATCACAGGGTTGCAAGGAGTCACTGAAACACAGACACAGCTCAACAGAAAAGATTTATTGTCACTTCCACAAAGAAATTAATGCCAACACTGTATATACATTTTCGTCCCTCTGAAGAAGTCTTTAGAGGGATAAAAACTTATGTACAGTGTTGGCGTTAATTTGTTTGTCTTTAGAATCAGTGGCAATTTTGTTTTTGTAACTAGCTTTGGAGGATTTTATGAGGGATCTCAGCTTCTTACTGAGGCTGACCAGGGAGTTTCTCCAATCATGGGATTTTACTCTTTTTGCAACAGTTTCTTTCTTCTGTTGTAGAGTTTGTTTATGGCAGGGAACCACCAGATTGTCTTCCTTTTTTTGGAGGATAGCATCTTGGTTCTGTTAGGGATTGCACAAGCCATGTACGCGTGCAAGTGTTTATAATGTGCATTTGTGTAAGATTCAGCAGTCGTACCTCTATTGTCTGTAAGCATGGGTGTCGTGAAGTTTGCCACTTCTGTCTTAAGAAGCGTGAAGTTGGCTTTGGAGAAATTTTTTATGGTGGTTTCCCTAATAGGGGCTGGGAGTGGAATGTGGATGTCTAGGGTGATTAGCTTGTGTTTGGATCTGACCAATGAGGAATTGACCTCTGGTGTGGAACACCGGTTGCCCATGTTGGTAAGGACCAGGTCTAGGATATTGCTGCCCCTGGTGGGGGTGTGGATAAGTTGATCCAAGGCATTGGAATTTATGAATTCCAGAAAACATTGAGCACAAGAGTTGATACATGAGTAGTTTTCCCAGTTAATGGTGGGGTAGTTGAAATCTCCCATTATTAGGGTGTTAGGTTGTACCCTAATATTTTCCAGTATATCAAGAAATGACAAGTGGGAATCCTGGGGCTTGGTGGGGGATCTGTAGCAAGCTACAATTTGGATTGAGGTCTTGCCCAGAGTTGCCCGGATGCATTATGCTGAGCAACTAGCCTGGAGGTGTGGATATCCTTAATGAATATGGACATGCCTCCACCTTTAGTGTTTCGGTCCAGGTTAGGTGGCCAAAAGGTGTGGTATGTATTGTAGCCTGGTAATGCAGGGGTGATCTCTGGAGCCTTGAACTAGGTATCTGTCACTGCACAGATGTCGATGTTCTCCATTTTAAGGAGTGTCTCGAGTGAGTGTATTTTGAGGTTTAGACTTCTAGCATTGAGTAGCATTACCCTCAGATTTTGCTTACTTGTACCTGTTATGGTGGTGAATTTGTCATTTGAACCTTGCCTAAAAAAGGCACTATAGGGGTGGCAAGACCCTTAGCCAGTATCCGGAATCCCAAAGGATTGGTGCAGGCCATCTCTGGCAAAGCATTGTGGTTTGTTGATCATGTCATCCCAGGCAGACAGATACTGGATCCCCTTAGAATGACACCAGAAGTTTAGCCAATTGTTGAAGCCAATCATTTTGTCCTTGTAATGTGATATAATTCTGGGTGATGTCAGGATGCTACTCAGGGCTAGGGTCATACCTGCCTGGGCAACAAGATCAGACAGCTCCTACATATCTTTTTTCATGTAGTCCAGGGAGGTAAATCTCAAGTCATTCACACCAACATGGACAATGAAAGAGTCATATTTTGTACTTGTTGTGGAGTGACCTGAGTGCATGCATTATGTGGCAGATCCTGGCACCCAACAGGGAGTTGACAGTAACGTTCTACTTGTTTAGCCTGCTGAGTGGAACATCAGTGTGCCTGACTGTAGGGTCACCTATGACTAGAGTGTTGGGTACATTGTTATGCATTATGGGCTGTGGTTGAGTGGCACACTGAGTTTGTGGGCTATGTGTCATTTGGGTTGTGTTTGGGGGTAGAATTTGCTTGCATTTCTGCTTTGGAGGTCCCTGTTGCTTTGGTAGATTTTTATTGAGAGCTTCCGCAAATGTAAGTGTGCGTGTTTTGTGTTTCTTTGCGTGTGTTTTGATGGTGTAGCTTTTGAGGGATTATGTGATGAGTGTGGTGTGGTGCAAGTGTTTACCTTCTCGTTTTTGACTGTGTAGTCCAGTCTTGGGTGAAGAGAGCTTTGCTTCCAGTTTAGCTATATAAGTGCATTTCTCACAGATTGTAGCATTGGGTGGTAGGAGGAGAGGGTTATCTGTGTACAGGAGGCAATTGCTGCATTGCCCCAAGATGCCCAGATTCATCAGGTAGACAGGAGAAAACACTGGGAGCTGACCCTTAGATATGCCTGGATAGGTGCTTATTTATTAAGTACTAAAAACTGTTTTCCTCTAGACAAGTGAGAAAAGTTGAGTGCTGTAGTAATTTGTAGCTTATGTAGTGCTTACAATGAGTTCTGAACAAGTTCTGAGCTCAAAGAAACAGATTTTGAGTGCTGAAACTAAAATACTGGCTAGTTCTAAGAAACAAAATTAAGTTAGAAGGCTTCCCTCCAACACAGAAAGGCTTGGGGGCTCAGAAGTTTACAAAAAGTCCTGGATACAGCAAATCTGTATCTGGACTAGACGACTTACAGGAAAGGCAGGAAACAAGCTTAGAATTATTTTTTGTAAAGTGGAAAGGGGAAAGGAGGAGCAGAAACTAAGTGGGTTGGCCTTCTCAAATGTCCTGGATTAGGCAAAATGAGGTAATGACAGTAGACTGGAAGGAGTATCCCAGATCAAATTTCCAGTAGGAGCGGAGAACTGAAAAGCCACCAAGTATAAGAACACGATAGCTAGAAAAGTATGTATCAGACACTAAAAGTGCTATAAATAACTCATAAAAATAAGCAAAAACAGGATCTGAGTTTGCTCAGTGCCCTTCCTCTGATTAGCTCAGTGTAAAATGCAGTATGGCTTTGGCTAAACTAAGATGGCCTTGAACATGTGCTCAGACACACACCCTCCAAAACAACTAGGCCCAAAACACAAGCCTGTATATGGACAATGCTCCAAATACCCACACTACTTAGGTACAAAAAACTGCAGAAATGTCTATCACAGCAAAAAAGCAGCAGTGAGCCTTTAAATGGAAATTTTAAACAGATAAAGGAGCAAGGAGACTCTAGAGAAAGCTTTTAACTGCAAACAAGTTATATGATACACTCCTCAGCAAGAAATCAGAACAAAAAACCCAAACAGATGCTTAATAAATGTAGACAATACCCAAATAATATCTTACACACAGTGAAACTAGCTGGAAAAGTATGCAGCAGACAATAAAAGTGCTATAAATAACTCGTAAGAATAAGCAAAAAACAGGATACATATTGTTATATATTACAGATCCGAGTTTGCTCAGTGCCCTTCCTCTGATTAGCTCAGTGTGAAATGGCAGAAACACCCGCAAGTTAACTTCTTAGATAACAGAAAGTTGAAACCTGAAACAGCTTTAAAAAAAAGCTTGAAAGACCCAATGAGGTGCTTACGCCAAGCCATAGTCCAGGTAACTCCAATCAGCCAATGACCATAAACAATCCCCTCTCACTGAAATCATTATGGCTTTGGCTAAACTAAGATAGCCTATAATATGTGCTCAGACATATAGCCTACACAACAACTAGGCCCAAAACACAAGCCTGAATATGGACAATGCTACAAATACCCACACTACTTAGGTAGAAAAAAATGCAGAAATGTTTAGCACCGCAGAAAAGCAGCAGTGAGCCTTTAAATGAAATATTTAAACAGATAAAGGAGCAAGGAGACTCTGGAGAAAGCATTTAACTGAAAACAAGTTATATGATACACTCCTTGGCAGGAAATCAGAACAAAAAACCCAAACAGATGCTTAATAAATGTAGACAATATACAGTTAATACCTCACACACAGTGAAACTAGCTAGAAAAGTATGCAGCAGACAATAAAAGTGCTATAAATAACTCGTAAAAATAAGCAAAAAACAGGATACTTAATGTTATATATTACAGATCCGAGTTTGCTCAGTGCCCTTCCTCCGATTAGCTCAGTGTGAAATGGCCACAACTCTCACAAGTTAACTTCTTAGGTAACAGAAAGATGAAACCTGAACAACATTAAAAAATATCTCGAAAGAAGCAATGAGGTGCTTACTCCAAGCTGTAGTCCAGGTAACCCCAATCAGCCAATGACCATAAACAATCCCCTCTCACTGAAATGCAGTATGACTTTGGCTAAACTAAGATTGCCTTGAATTTGTGCTCAGACACACAGCCTCCACAACAACTAGGCCCAAAACACAAGCCTGAATATAGACAATGCTACAAATACCCATACTACTTAGGTAGAAAAATATGCAGAAATGTCTATCACTGCAGAAAAGCAGCAGTGAGCCTTTAAATGAAAATGTTAAACAGATAAAGGAGCAAGGAGACTCTAGAGATAGCTTTTAACTCCAAACAAGTCATATAATACACTCCTTGGCAGGAAATCAGAACAAAAAACCCAAACAGATGCTTAATAAATGTAGTCAATATCCAGTCAATACCTCACATACAGTGAAACTAGCTAGAAAAGTTTGCAGCAGACAATAAAAGTGCTATAAATATGTAAAAATAAGCAAAAAACAAGATACTTAATGTTATATATTACAGATCTGTGTTTGCTCAGCGCCCTTCCTCCTATTAGCTCAGTGTGAAATGGCAGAAATACTCACAAGTTAACTTCTTAGGTAATAGAACGTTGAAACCTGAAACAGCTTTAAAAAAAGCTCGAAAGAACCAATGAGGTGCTTACTCCAAGCCATAGTCCAAGTAACTCCAATCAGCCAATAACCATAAACAATCCCCACTCACTGAAATGCATTATTGCTTTGGCTAAACTAAGATGGCCTTGCACATGTGCTCAGACACAGCCTCCACAACAACTATGGCCAAAACACAAGCCTGAATATGGACAATGCTACAAATACCCACACTACTTAGGTAGAAAAAAACTGCAGAAATGTCTATCACAGCAGAAAAGCAGCAGTGAGACTTTAAATGAAAATTTTAAACAGATAAAGGAGCAAGGAGACTCTAGAGAATGTTTTTACTGCAAACAAGTTATATGATACACTCCTCAGCAAGAAATCAGAACAAAAACCCAAACAGATGCTTAATAAATGTAGACAATATCCAGTTAATACCTCACACACAGTGAAACTAGCTAGAAAAGTATGCAGCAGACAATAAAAGTGCTATAAATAACTTGTAAAGATAAGCAACAAACAGGATACTTAATGTTATATATTACAGATCCAAGTTTGCTCAGTGTCCTTCCTCTGATTAGCTCAGTGTATTCATTGTAAGTTATGCCATTCTGGGGGTGGAGCTGCAGACACTTGCTGATGGGTCTGTTTATCTGGTTCAGCACCTTGGTACAGTGCTGGCAGAGGATCCCATACTTTTACATCCATTGACATGACATTATGGACTTATCTTGCTGTGGCAATACCTCACAGCCCTACAGATTCACACAGGTTATCCAGAGGCAGGGACCATGAGTCAGCACATTACCCCTAGTGTGGTGTATGGGCAGGTATGTAGACAGCCATTTATGTGTTTGCAGCCAGGGATAGTGTGTGCACACAGCTGTTTGTCAGAACTTGCACATTCTATGCTGCCCATGTTTCCACCCCCCATCTATTATTCTATCCTCTTCCATACATTATGCATACATTCTCTCATATTTTCCATAAGGTTATCACCTTATCACAGCTGTGTTTTGGTGTTGATCCACAGTTCATGCAGTGGGACATGGTGGACATGTTACTGTGGTTTGTCCACATGGCTTTGCATATGGCTTATGTGGAGTGTGTTATGTTATTATTTGGGTGTCCATGACATAACATGCATTGGCTGTACATGTAAGAAACAAGCCTTTGGCAGAGGCCTGCAGGCTATTTGGTGGTGATGCAGGCCAGCTGTGGCAGGCCATTGCATTCTGTCAGTCCTACAGTCCCAGACCGCCATATAGTATATTCCCCTGGGGTGACAGGGTAGGTGTGCTGGGTGTTCATGCCAATAGTTTCATAAAGTCTTGATCAGGTGGTATAGATGCTGGCAGGATGCTACCTACAGCTAGGGACACACCTGCATGGGACACCTGCACTGCATGCTGCATTCTTTCGCTATTGCCATATACAGGTGGGGGTCATATTATACCCATTCCCAACAGCAGGGATACAACCAGAGAGGTACCTGTGGGTGGCGTTTCAGTGAGTTGGGTGCATGTGTGCTATGGACACTACTCGCATCTGATGCACTGATATGCCTGGGGCATTCCAGTTATGCTAGCATGTGCAGGTACATCAGCTGTTTCCCAATACTTCAGTCATACCACCTTTGTGATCTGCAAGTGCTCAGGTAGATGACACCAGTAGCCCCTACTACAGGGCCAGATAATGTGATGCATACCTGTATGTACAATTCCAAGGGTATGTCCATTTCACGATTACACATTATATACTGTATGTCTGGGGTACTTTACCCTGTGTACTGCTTGTATATCTAGCCCAACAGCCATGCCATGTCAATCTTTCAGATGGTGACACATATTACCACATTACATTTACAATGGCTTACTTCTAGCATGTGTTATACTGGTGGGAATTGTCTATGGCACTGCAGTTGTGAGGACTTGGCCCTGTCATCAGCAGTAGTGGGCAATGGCCACCAGGTCATACCTCAACATGCATGCATACTGACCACTCTCACACAATATGAAACACACCAACCTAACACACACATACCTGCATATTGTGCAAATGCTACAATCTGTCTGCTACCTTGGCCACCCCTGGGCATCTGTGCTCCACTGGTATTATACCTACACATATATGTTACTACATTTCTACATAGGCTTGGGGGGCACACTTGACTGTTATGACATGTGTATATCAGATTGGGGGGCACACCAGACCATTACAATATTTCTTAATAGGACTGGGGGGAGGTACGCCTGACTGTTTCTACATTTCTAAGTAGGGTTGGGGGGAAAACACCTGACTGTTTTTACGTTTCTACACAGGATTGGAGGAGGGGGGCACACCTGACTGTTACTACATTGCTATGCAGGATTGGGGGAGGGGGCACACCTGCCTGTTTCTACATTTCTATGCTGGATTGGGGGGGGCACACCTGACTGTTTCTACATGTCTACATAGGATTGGGGGGCACACCTGACTGTTATTACATGTCTACATAGGATTGGGGGGCACACCTGACTGTTTCTACATTTCTACACAGGATTGGGGGGGCACACCTGACTTTTACTACATTTCTACATAGGATGGGGGGCACACCTGACTGTTTCTGCATTGCTACACAGGACTGAGGGGCACATCTGACTATTTCTAAATTTCTACACAGGATGGGGGGGAACATCTGACTGTTTCTACATTTCTACATAGGATTGGGGGGCACACCTGACACTTGTACACATTTGCTATGACTGTACTGGTATGTCAGATGCTCCATTTCATTCTGTATTCTAACCTATCATGCTGACTAGAGGCATATCAGTGTACTACAGGTCTTAGGTTTGATTGACCTACATATTAGTTTCTGACTTCCTACCCTTCAGAACTGACATCCCACTGCCTGACCTGATGTAGTCTGACTGGGTAAGCCTGGGGGGAGGTTACCCATAGCCATCATTCAGAGGCCTTAGCACAGCCTTTTCTACACCTGTCCTGCTAGCTAAGACTGTTGTTTGGTTTGTGAACCTCTCTGACTGGCATGTGTGAGTTATATGGACATGCATGTGGCCCAGCACATTTCCTGCAGTGCGTTTTGTCACCATGTGTAGTACTGGCTACTATGGTGACTCCAGTATTTGTTGAAAATTTCATGGTGCCACTATAGGTGTCTACTATCTGCTGGCATACCATTCAGCCACCCGATTCCCCTGCACGCTCACATCCATACCATAGATACAAGTAACAACACATACTACTCCAACTGGCAATTGTTAAGGAGAGTGACTTACCTTGTGGGAGTGTCAGTATCAAGGACTGTGCTGGGGGCTGCCTATGTTGGATGCACATAGTACACTCCCTATACATGGTTGAGCACAGGTAGTGTCATGTTTAGCATCCCTTTTACTGTATGTGCGAGTCACAGAGAGATGTCATTCCCTGGTTCCCTATTGTGCCAGTATATGTGCTATGCGTTGCCTCATTGCCAAGGCCAGGGTATACTGGGCATGCCTCCATCTGCCTACTTGGGCAGTCACAGGTTGTTCCTCCTCTGAGTCACTCTGTGCCTGTGCAGGCCTTGGCATTGGTGGGGGGCTGTGTGGTCCTGCCCCATGCTGTTCCTGCTGCAGCTGTTTCCGCAGGATCATATTGTGTAGCATGGCACACACAATAACAATTTGGGTACATGTAGCTGATGAGTATTGCAAGGCTCCACCAGATGTGTCCAGGCACTGGAACCATGACTTCTGCATCCCAGACACAAACTCTATTATGATTCTGGTCTGTGCATGTGCCTCATTATGGAGTTCTTATTCGGGTATGTGCGCATTTCTGATGGGTGTCATCAGCCACGGCTCCAGTGCATAACCAGCATCCCCCAGTAGGTGACCATAAGGGATGTCCTCATTGGCAAATATCTGGTACAGCTGCTTCAGATGCCAGATGTGGGAATTGTGATAGCTTCCAGGGCAGCCAGAAGACATATTCATTATAATGCTCTGAGTATCTCACACGACCTGGCAGTTAATGGAGGGGAAGCCCTTGCGGTTGATGTAGACCCTGCCCCACTCATCGGGTGGTGCTTTGATGCATATGTGCATGCAGTCTATAGCACCCACCACCTCAGGGTATTCTGCTATTTGGTGGAAGAGATGCATATTGCTGGCCAACACCTCATGGGTGTTAAAAAAATATACATGCTCACCGGCATGTGCTGACAAGGCATCAAGGATCAGGAATACCCTGGATGCTGATGCCTGTGAGATCCCCATGATATCCACAGTTGGGCTTTGGGTGGTACCTGTGGCTAGTATTCCTAGACCTACACATACATTGGTATCCACTGGGATGGGTTCCCCTCTGTTGGTTCTGTGTGTCAGGAGTAGCGGGCACAGCTCAACAATTTGCTGTAGGAGGTCCCTATCCACCCTATAGTGCTCCACTATCTCCAGCTCATGTAGCCCCTGGTAGGTTACCCTGGGTCTGTACACCCTTCTCCATCTCCTCACTGTTGATTGGCTGACAGCATTCTCATCCTTACCACCCACAGCCTCTTCCATGTGTCGCTGTCTGATAGCTGCTGCAGCCAATTTCATTTTGTTGTTTTTGTTTGTTAAAAGTTCCCCACTTGTATACACTGGTGGTGTAGAGTATGTGGGAGAAACCAGAGGGAAATGTGTTTGCATAGTTTATAGTAGTGTTCTGGGCTGGGCTGGTCTGCTGCCTGTGTAATTGGCTGATTCTGATACATTTCACCTGCCAGCTATGCTAGTTCTCCTAGATTACCTTTCTACTGTTGCTTTCCCTTCCCATTGCCTTCCTGTTTAAGTCCAGGGGTGCGCCACACAAACACAGTGCTCAAATTTGCACAGAGCTGCTATTTCCTGGTTTACTTTTATTTTCCCTTTAAAACTCAGTGTGTGGCGCACACCCCCACTTTGGCAATGTAAAGAGTGCTAGGCAGCCTCAGACACACCCCCTTGCTTAGATCTGCTAAGCTAGGAGCAAACCTGAGCCACAGGGCTCCAATCCTCTTACAGTATGCCTGACACAACCCCATGATGTCAGCTAACTCCTAGGCTTGCACCAAGCTATTCCTGCTCTTACACTGTTGGGTGTTGACTAGCATGCAGGGGAAATCTGAGATTCAGTATCATTCCCCTCATTTGCATAGGATTGTCTGATGATGCATAGTTACATGTCCCACACTGAGCCTCCCCCCTTAGCAACTAGTATTCACTGGCCATGTTGTCTTCTGCCTGCCATTGAGTATAATGGCAAAATAGTGATTTTGGTTAGAATGCTTATTTTAGGTTTTTTTTCTTATTTTCTGCCTGATCCCACTTACGCACTGCTGCCCTATGCTTAAACAACCGAGATTGGCTAAAAAAATAAAAGTTTATTTTTTTTTATTTTTGCAGCTGTTTTCCATGCCAACAGTTGGCCATTGGCATGCTTTCTACATGATATCCACCCTTTATTTGGGGCTGTTATGGCTCTGTTTTGTAGTTTGCAGAAATGTACTCCGTTACTGGCGGAGTAGATTTCTGCAGATTACACTAGTCCTGCACGTCCGGTTTCCTGCTTCCCGGATCACAAATTCACCTCATTTGCATGAATTTCTCCCGCAAATGGGGTAATTTGCATACAGAGGCTGAGTCCGTGCAGGACTAGTGCAGTAGTGCTCATGCACGTCCCTACAGGTTATTCTGGGATCTCACAGCAAACATATTGCCTGCTGGAGCTCCTGCACTAGTCCTGCATGCCATGCAGGGCTTGCAGAATCTGGAGGATAATCACTTAACATAGGTCTGATATTAGAAGGATTGTTTGTACAAATTCCTTGGCTAACAACATTAGTGAGAATGGCAGCAATCATGTTTTCTTTTTTATGGTGATAGACAAGGTTTTTAAGAATTTGAGGAGAGGGGACATTAATAATAAATTAGAAATAAAAGAATATAAATGGATTCTCCGGTAGCAGGCTGATACTGCACTGGGACTTAATCAGACAGCATTAGTAGAACCTATTTTAAAATATAAGCACATGCGCTTGCATTGAATTCTCTTGCTCTTTCATCATCATCATCATCTTCTTTCGGCTGTTCCCTTTAGGGGTCACCACAGTGAATCATCTGTTTCCATTTCTTCCTGTCCTCTGCATCTTGCTCTGTCACACCAACCACCTGCATGTCCTCTCTCACCACATCCATAAACCTTATCTTAGGCCTTCCTCTTTTCCTGTTACCTGGTAGCTTCATCCTTAGCATATTTTTCCCAATATACGCAGCATCCCTCCTCAGCACATATCCAAACCAACGTAATCTTGCCTCTCTGGCTTTGTCTCCAAACCTTCCAACCTGGGCTGACCCTCTAATATACTTATTCCTAATCCTGTTTACCCTCGTCACACCCAGTGCAAATCTTAACATCTTTAACTCTGCTACATCCAGCTCTAACTCCTGCCTTTTTGTCAGTGCCACTGTCTCTAATCCATATAACATAGCTGGTCTCACTACCCTCTTGTAGACCTTCCCTTTCACTCTTACTGGTTCTCATCTGTCACAAATCACTCCTGACACTCTTCTCCACCTACTCCATCCTGCCTGTACTCCCTTCTTCAGCTCTCATCCACACTCACCATTACTCTGAACTATTGATAACAAGTATTTAAACTCATCGAGCTTCGCCACCTCTACTCCTTGCATCCTCATCATTCCTCTGCCATCCCTCTCATTCACACACATATATTCTGTCTTAGTCCTGCTGACCTTCATTCCTCTTCTCTCTAGAGCATATCTCCATCTCTCCAGGGTCTCCTCCCCCTGTTCCCTACTCTCACTAAAGATCACAATGTCATCTGCAAACATCATAGTCCATGGGGACTCCTGTCGGATCTTGTCTGTCAACCTGTCCATCACCATTGCAAATAAGAAAGAGCTCTGAGCTGATCCTTGATGCAATCCCGCCTCCACCTTAAATGCATCCATCACTCCCACTGCAGACCTCACCGCTGTCACACTACCCTCGTACATATCCTGTACCACTCTTACATACTTCTCTGACACTCCCGACTTCCTCATACAATACCACAACTCCTCCCTAGGCATCCTGTCATATGCTTTCTCTAAGTCTACAAAAACACAATGCAACTCCTTCTGACCTTCTCTGTACTTCTCCATCAACACTCTCAGAGCAAACATCGCATCTGTAGTGCTCTTTCCCGGCATGAAACCATACTGCTGATCACTAATCATCACGTCCCTTCTTAACCTAGCTTCCACTACTCTTTCCCATAACTTCATGCTGTGACTGATCAATTTAATCCCTTTGTAGTTACTACAGCTTTGCAAATTCTAAATTGCCATAACTGATGATTGTTTTATTGGTTGCACTACTTTTGTAATGTATTTAAAGATAATGTTAATTATTAGTTTTTTACACTGATGATGGGGTGTTGAGCCCAAAAGCTTTGTTGCTTTATTAAACATTTGTATTAATTTTGTATGGGTGAGTTTGTTTTCATTTTTATTTCTCTCATCTACCCCATAAGTTAATGGAATATTATGCAAAGTTGTTTCTTCTGTGGCTCAGCTTTGAATGTTTTCAGCTTTGCTGCTGTTCATATTCCTCCATCCTACGTTTTATTTTATTTTTCTTCTGGGAAGCTCTTCTCTTTCATCTCAACCTGTGTCTAAATCTGAGGGTTTAAGCAGCCAAGTTGTTGGGCTCATTACTGACCTTAATTGCAAGGGTTTGGAGGAAAATACCACTTTGGTTAATATCCTCTGAAAATCTCTTTTTAAGAATAGGATCATGAGGAAGTACTAGGCGAGCTACTCTTGTAGGTTATTATAGGCCTCGGCAATTTCCCCTTTCAAAGGTGAGACTCAAACCCTATGCCATATGTGATGAGTTGTGTCTGTAAGCCAACCCCCACAGCAATATTTTTTTTTTTTCCAAATATTCTTTATTTCAATTTTATATAACACCTCATACAATCACAAGCAACAAGAATTTGAAGAATAGACAGAATATCATAAGTACTATAGCATACTAACAAAATATACAACTAGTCTAAATACAACTAGACAAGCAGACACAAAAAAAAAAAAAACAACTATATACAAGGTGCCAATACTTCCACTATCTGGCAATAGAACATGTAGCCGTAGTTTATCTGTACTTCCACAGGAAAAAAAAGAAAAAAAAAGAATCCAATAAGAGGAGCTCTCATATACTATCTAGCATCAGTTAGACAATTCAAACCACATGAGTAAATTTAACAAGCCTCAGTCAGTCCTCCATTAAGAGTGGAAAGATAGAGTCCCATAACTTCCGATTCTCCAGTCTTTTATGCGAACTCACAGTTAACATCTTTTGAGATGTTATATACGTAATTGCCAGGTTCCTGAATCCCCCCCATGTTAGTTTGGAGCGATCCATCCAATGTTTGGTGATGTAAAACTTCACAAGGAGACAGATGGTGATCAAAACTCTAAGTCTGAGAGGTGTCATATTAATATTAGTAATATGAAGCAGGGCCATTTCCCACGATAGAGTCGATTTATGATAACCCATTTTACTAAGCCTAACTCTAAGAGAGCACCATGGGTTATGAGCATACTTACAAAACCATAATATATGGATAATATCAGCTTGTGAGTGTGAGCAGTAAGGACATGAGGTGGATATAGAAGCATTACATTTATTTAAATGAGTTGGAGTAAAATATAAATTATTGGTAATAATGAATTGTGTAAAGGTAAATTTCTTAAAGGGAGAATATTTAAGTGTAACTTCTATCGATCTTAATTTTTGCTGTGAGGATAATTTTATTCCTTGTCTGTTCCAATAGTCAGCAAAAATAACGTCCCCTCTGTATAAAAGTAAGGAGAATGCTTTGTATGCCGTGGAAAGCATATGTTTCTTGGAGCTTAGACTTTGTATAAGCTGCGTAACTATATCAACCTCTGGATCTAAGCCAAGTTGAATTGAGGGGAGGGATGATATAAGTTCCCGCAATTGTCTCAGGATAATAGTATAAGCTTTGGATAGCGAAAGAGCTTCTCTAAGCTCCGTCAATGAAAGATGTCTGAATTTATAGAGATCCCATAGCGTAAAATCCTTAATCCGGGCAAAATTATTTAAGTTTACCATCTGTCCCCCATTTTAATATTGGGGTTGAGATGAAAGGGCTGGAATAATAAAAAAGCACTAGTTAATCCTATAGAATTGAATAGTTCCTGAACATTATTAATTAGATCTTTTAGCATCTTATGTAATTTAAGTTCTCTAAAGCAAGTGTTCATCAAAAAGGGTAAAGATCTGAGCAATATTTAAAACTCATGAAGAATGAACTGTAAAGTAATTTCAAACATTATAAAATTTGTAAGATGAGCATTCTATATATTTTGTCATAAAACATTCACTGTAATGTCATTGACTTACATCTGACACCTACTGTGACCCCATAGACAGATACAGTCATGCATACATTTTACTGGACAAGTAGAGAAAAGGCATAGAAGGGTACAACACTACTACTATGTGCTACTGGGTTTTCTTTGTTGTAAAAAGAATGTGGAGGATTTCAGGAAATGGAGTACCGACCCTCACATTCCTCCCAAACATGTATCAGAAGGGAGATTTGAATGCAGCATTTATTGTAAATTAGCTTTTTTGAACAGTTATCTGCATTTTTTACTTGCAATTTAATGAATAAATGACAGCACTGTGGAATAAAATTTACTCTAGGTCTGAGATCTGAGCCACCTCGAGAACCCCATCTTCAGAGAATAATCTAACACAAATCTGCTTCAGTCAGTGGAAGGCCTGAAAAAATTCAAATACCCTCCTCACCTAGATGACCCTGTTTTACACATTGCAATTATTGCAGATCATTTCCACAACCGCTTTCAAGCTAGTCCCCAAAAGACAGAAATGTAGGGCCAAACTTAAAAAGAAATCCATTTGGTGACTAGGGTGTTCCCTGCCCCAATCATCTAGGGAAACACTGGTAAGTTATCCACAGAGGAGCTCTACAATAGCATCACTACATGTTGGATGAAACTATGGGTAGGGCACAATAGCATCACTGCATGCTGTGCATGGGATGAAACTGTAGGGAGGGCACAATAGCATCACTGCATGCTGTGCATGGGATGAAACTGTGGGAAGGGCACAATAGCATCACTGCATGCTGTACATGGGATGAAACTGTGGGGAGGGCACAATAGCATCACTGCATGCTGTGCATGGTATGAAACTGTGCAGAGGACACAATAACATCACTTCATGCTTTGCATGGGATGAAACTGTGGGGAGGGCACAATAACATCACTGCATTCTGTACATGGATTAAAACTGTGGGGAGGGCACAATGACATCACTGCATGCTGTGCATAGAATGAAATTGTGGAGAGGGCATACAAAAGAACAGTTTTATATGAATTTGAATGCATCTAGGGCGATTATAAAAGAGCTGTTAAAACTAGTAAATGTTATCATATTTACACAAGTGTAGCCCTAGGACACTACTTTTTTCTGTTAGATGGTAGCCTTCTCTCCTCTTTGTTAATGTGAGGTATGTACAGATTAGAAGTGTGCTATAAATCTTTGATGTTAGCCAAAAGTGCTCTTTGCAGCACCTATAATGGGCCCAAAACTGATTCTTTCTGCAATTCATATGGAGTTACATGTCCTGGTAGCATATATCCTCTTAGTACTATTGAAACTGTCTGGGTATCCTTTTTCCACATTACCTATGTTTCTGCCTCCAAATCTTGGTATTTTATGACTTTGTGTCACTCTGTACATAAGACGTTGTAATTACTGGGTGTAGCAATTTCAATGATCAATGCTACTTTTGTCTTCTTTTCATGGACTACTATATCTGGTTTCCTTGCATCTATTTTTGAACTGCTGCTAATGGATGACCCCATGTGATATAAACTTCATCATTTTCTATGATGCTTTGTGGCTCAAGTCTGTAGTGTTTTTCAACTAGTTCAATATTATAATGTTTGCACAATCCCCAGTGCAACAGTCTTGCTACATTAGAACACCACAATCACTGAAAAAGTCATAAATTATTTTAATGCCATAGAATAAGTGCTTATGTCCCATTACCTACAGGACTTCATGAGATACAAATACAAGTTAAAAAAATCAGGCATTTAAATAGCTCTCCAAAAGTCAGATCTATATTAGCTTTCCGAAACTTACTTCCAGTGAACACCTCTTCGGTGACCTGTATTCAGTGAAAATCACTTCCATGATTCACTGAATTTATTAAGGGCAATAAAACAATTGCCTGCAGCACAATGGAACCCATAATTAACCAAAGTAAACCCACCCAAGTGGAGGGCTTCAACCCCCACATTCCCCAACTATATATACCAACTCCGAGATTGCACTACAGTGGGGATAGGGGCAAAGTTCTGTAGCTGGCCAACTAATTCATTACCCTTGGAAAATTCATCGAATTGCATAAGTGATTTTTGCTGAATACGGGTCGATGAAGAGGTGTTCACTGGAAATAAGTTTTGACAAACTAATATAGACCGCAAAAGGCACATGTTCACTTAACTTCAGTAATTTAAATGATATACTCTTGATACAGAATTTAACCAAAGAAAAGATAAAACATTAGTACATCCATTAAATAATATATATATATATATATATATATATATATATATATATATATATATATATATATATATATATATATAAATATAGATGTATATATCCATTATACAACAGCCCAGGATGAAAGTGATGGCAAAAAAAAAAATGTTCACAGCAACAACTAGAACTTCACCCTTTACAAAGATTCATAAGGATAAAAGAGAGAAATGCAAACAACTGATGGAGGGAATGGAATCCACACCTGCCTTCACACTTGCCTTCAAGTAGGAATCAGTGTAGGGGCAACAACTCAGCACAAACATCCCCCCACGGGAGAACCTACTATCATCTCTACTGGATGATAGAACTATGGAAGACTGTGAAGAAGATTTTTAGAGACCTTTCACAAAACAAGAGGGGGACTTTAAAGTCTACAGTTATTCATCATTTGATAGGACACTAGAGAGATGGACTTTTTAGCTAATGGTATGACTTTCATACCATTTAAAGGAGCTAATATTGCTAATGTACTTATTGAATTAAAACATTATACTGAGAAACTTAATTTTGGTACAATGTTTAGTGAACTGAATCCTGTCTTATCCATTCCAGGGTCATCTGGTACTTTCAACCCACCCCCATATCCAGTGTTGCAACTCAATGATAAACTGTGAAATAGATTTAAGAAATAATCTGAGAAATCATGATATTAATTGTAAAGAAAATATCACCAGGGAGGAGAAGCTGCTCTTGCAAAGTTTAAGGATGAAAGATATAAGAGTAATGAAACTGGATAAGGGGCATGGCTTAGTAATTATGAAAAACACTGACTACAGTAATAGAATGCATGGTATTTTTTGCTAGGATACATATTAGCCTGTCTCCATTAATGAACTTGATGGGGATTAAAACAGAATTCAAATATAACTAAATAATTTGTTTATAGAAGATACAACTACTATAGACAAGTTTAACTATCTTAACACATTAACTCCTACAATACCTGCCATCTTTGGAGTCCATAAGATACATAAACAACTTGATAATCCTCCTCTACATCCAAGAGTGGCTGCAAGAGGATCCATTACACATGCATGTGCAAAATATTTTGATGAGAAATTAAAGGGACTCCTTAAGGATGAGGTACAGGTGTATAAGGATTCCTGGGATTTTCTCAGTAAGATAAATCATTTAGAGTTCCATGAAACAAATATTCTTATTGCAGTGGATATTGAAGGTCTATACACTGTCATATCCCATGAAATTGGCCTGGAATGGTTTAGAGAATTCTTAGAAAAAAGCAGGTGGAAAATCAAAAAGTAACTTTATATAAGCAACTGCTTGAAATGGTAGTAAAGTATAATTTTATTTTTTTTTATTCCAAAGTTTTTTATTGATTTTTCAGTAACAATCATTTAAACAACAAATTATGATAAAACTATGTACAAATTTTACAAAGGCCACAGGCACTGTATGAAATGTTATAGATATAAAGAAGGGTACAATATTCATTCATTCATACTTTCAAAGTGACTAATTTGATGGAGATAGATGTAAATTCAATGACTGAATAAGGGATAAAACTTTTGTCCAGGGGTTGTTAGTCCATTTTCTGGGATATATTCTTGCTTCTTTAACTTTTATTTCCATCGACGCTGCTTCAACCAAGAAAGTCTTGAAATCTTGTAAGGTTGGAATGGAGGGTCAATTCCATCTTCTTGTAATACATTTTTTGGCTGCTGCTAGAATTGACCAAAGAAGATACTTATTTTTGTTATTCAATACAATAGATGCATTTACATTCAGAAAAATTAACGGTTTTGATAATATAAAGAAATCAGCAAAGATGGCTTGGAGAAAATTTTCAATATCATTGAAAATTTCTTAATGTGTGAACAATCATAAAAGATGTGAGACCAATCGGCCTTGCATTTTAAAGAGCATCTCCAACACGTCACCTGCTCCGAGGAGTTAAACTTAGCAATCTTACTAGGCGTGTAAAAACCTCTATGTAAAAATTTCCAGGAGAAAACTTTCCACATTTGTAAGTTAGAGGTTAATTTAAGAGAATGTAAAATATTTGATTTATTCGTAGAAGTTAGGGACAATGTGCAGCCTTTAGTAACAAAATCCCAAAACCTCTGATTAGGAGTAGTCTTATAAGTAATAATAATTTTATAAATGTTTGAAATTAAATTTTTCCAATTAAATTCACCATGCTGTATTTCATTCATAAGAGTTATGCATTTAGGTGGAGAGTTAAAGGAAGAACTCTGTATTGTTCTGCACAAATCTTGAGTGAATGGAAACAGACTATTGAGAACTAGCCAGTCTGATGATGGTAGATCATATTCTTTGATCAGAATTTCTGCATCTATGGTAATTAAATTATTTGTGCAGTAAAACCAGCATGTAATTTTTTTAATTTCCCAATAGCTGAGTGTATCTAGACTAATATTATTGAAAAAGTTTTTTGTAGCTTTAAAGAGGAATAAAAGCTGGATCCATATTTTAATATCAATATTGTTATTTACAAAGCTTCTAAAGGATTTATAGATATGATTTAACTAATCTAGGTTAGTAAATTTAATAATATTATACTGTATATTAATACAAAGTACATACTAACGTTTGTTACTTAATTTGCTTAATTGTAATTTTTTTATTAGTTTATTTTCAATTAACATAATACTTGTATGTAGCGTTTTCCAAGCTGAAGAATATTTGGGATCTATCCAATTTAATATTGTTTTTAGCTTAGAGGCTTTGATATAGGATTCTAAATCTGTGAAATTTACTCCTGCAAGCTCCCATGGCCTGATATGATTGGTTAGAGCTATTCTATGTTTTTTGGGGTGCCATAAAATTTTAATAGCATTTTGTTTATTTCTTTTAAAATGTTTTTACTGGGTAATACAGAAATAGAAAGAGCTATGTAATTTATTTTTGGCAATAAGATCATTTTAATTAATTGTAATATATCTTCAAATTTTAGGTGGAATTTATTCCATTTCTCTATGAGAGTTTATAGTGAGTTTATAATGTTTTATAGTTTGTGTTTAAAGTTAGGTCTATATTTTCACATAGATCAACCCCTAAATACTTCAAAGAAGAAACCTGTTTCCCAATTATTTCATTAGTAGTTGAATTAGTATTATCATTAGATTTTTTTTTATTTAAGAGCATATGATTAGATTTAGAGCTACTAATTTTAAGGCCAGAAATATAGTAACATTTTTTGACTAGCATATCTAATTCTTGTAAGGATTCTTCGGAATTTATTAAAGTAAGCATGATATCATCTGCAAATAACATTATCTTGAATTTAAATTGATTATTTATATTTAGGCCTATAATTTTAGGATCTGACTGAATTTCCAAAGAAAGGGGTTCTATTGCTAAACCAAATAAAATCAGAGACATTGGGCATCCCTGTTTGGTGCCTTTAGTAATTTTAATTGGTTCTGATGTAAATGGACCTAATTTTACATATGCTAAATTGTTATAATAAATATTTTTTATAAAAGTAATGAATTGAGTGGGGAATTTATATCATTCTAGAATTTTAAAAAGATAATTCCAGTTTAATGAATCAAAGGCCTTCTCAATATCAAGAGTGATTATAAGAGCCTCTTGTTTGTCTCTATACTTGTATTTAGGATATCTATAGTAGTTATAATTCTTTGGATATTATATTGGGTATGTCTATTATAAATAAATCCCATTTGGTCTTCTGAGATGAGATGTGTTAATGATTTCTTAAATCTGTTAGCTAGTATAGACATTAATAGTTTGTAATCATTGTTAATCAAATAAATTGGTCTATATGATTTGCATAAATGAGAGTCTTTATTTTCTTTTAATATGGGAGTAATTAGTGAGTATCTCCACGAGGGTGGAATTGTACCTTGTAAATAAGATTCATTTAGGGCTTTGTGTAAGAGTGATATAGCAGAGGGTGGCAGAAGCTTATATATTTCATTAATAATGCCATCTATAACCGGTGATTTCTTATGTTTGCTTTCTTGAACTTTCCCTTTAATTTCCTTTAGAGAGATTTGTTTCTGAATCTCATTAATCAAAGTCTCTGACAGATTCTTAAATTCTGGGAAGTTCAGGCTATGCTCTGAGAATTCATGTTGAATGTCTTTATTTTTGTACTGTTCCGAGAAGTGATACTTAAAGGCATCCAAGATATCACCAATATCAGAAACTTTTTTTATTATTTCTCCCTTTGTGGAATATACTCACAATATTATTTTCAATGGAATTTCTTTTCACTCTCATTGTTAAATTACGCATATATTTTGGAGATACTGAGAAAGAATTTAATTTTAATTTTTCTACGGCCAAGTTGGTTTTATGAGTTAAAAATGTTGTTATATTTTTTGTTTAAGGATTCAATTTTATTTTTCTTGTGTGGAATGGTTCTAGTATTATCTTTATTAATTGATACAGTTTGTTTTTGTATATTAGATAGTTCCGACTCCCATTCCTTCATTTTATTATTAAAGCATGTGATAATTTTGCCATATAAATAGGCTTTCAATGAATCCCAAAGTATTACTACATTTACTTCACTGGTTAAATTTGTATCTAAGAAAAATTCTATCTCTGTGTCAAGCCAAGCTTTGAACTGTTTCAATTTAGTAATATATGCTGGTATTCTTTTAGTGAAAGTTTTTTAAAGCTGTTTGAAGATTAAAAGTAAGTGCATTGTGATCAGACATAGGGCATGGGACTATTGTAAAGCATGATATTTTTGTTTTTAGATCCTAGGATATAAATACTTTATCAGTTCTGGTTTGAGTCCTGTATTTAAAATCACAGTGGGAAAATTCTAATGAATTATCATTTCTAAGATAAAATAAATCAAATAACTGTAAGTTATATGCCCATTTTTTAAGATTTTTCCCTATAGGAGTATTACGAAAAGGTCTCTTGTTAGTAGTTTCTGAGTCATTCAGCAAACAATTAAAGTCACCTCCTAAAATCAAACTACCCTTAGAATTGTTATTGATGAGTTCTAAGTTTTTTATTGTTGTTACCCCAATTCTCAGAAACCAATAGACATTGACCAGTGTCCAAATTCTATTTCTAAATTTTATTATTATTATTGATAAAAGTCCTTCCTTATTTTCATAATTATACAAAATTTGAGGAGAAATAATGCTTTTCCTCCATAATGTTAGAACTCCTCTGGTCTTTTTGGTGTATGAGGAGTTGGATAGTTTTAGGTATTCATTTGGATTCCAGCTAAAACTATCATTTATTTTGAAGTAGGTTTTTTGTAAAAATATTACTTGTGGTTTATTTAATTTCAAGTATTTTAACAGGTTGAGTCTTTTCCCTGGATTATTTAATCCATTAATGTTTAAGGAAAGAAAAATAAAATTAATCTTATTTATTCAATGTTTTAGAGTGTAATGGGTGTGATAACAAAGTAGTCATAATATTTAGGATTTGCGTACCCTTCTTTGAAAGGTTATACTTTAGCGACGAGGTGCTGATTCCCAATATAAAACACAATTTAATATCGGACTGAGGCCTAAAAAAAGAAAAAATATGTAAAGCTAAACGTTTAACAATCAGTAAATCCATTCACTGATATGGAATGTAAAACATTCCTAATCTGACAGGAAAGAAAATCCAGTCAGATTAACCATCACTTCCAATTTTTTGGAATAAGTTTGCCCAACTTGAGGCTCCAGAGTATGTATTTTATGAAATTCTATAGATTAATTGATATGAGCGAACAACAATATATTGATGGAATATATAGTTTGATTATATATAGTACAACTAAATTTCACTAATAAGCCTTTGATTGATTAAAAAAATACATGTCCTCACTTCTGTATGAATTATTATAGAAGCAAAGAATTTACAATTTGATAATGAGCATGTATAGGTGATATTTATCAATTAAGGTCTCAAAGAGCATCTGAATATGTAAAATTTCCAATAATTTAAAGATAGGTAAACATAACAGTGTTAACCAGGATAAATCAGTACAGTAGTAGATCAGCATTTAAAGTATTTATAGTAACAGATATTGTTGTTGTTTGTCTTTCGTTTTTTCCTGGTTAGGGTTCGCCACAGCGGAACTCCAGTCAGCTAAAGATTGGCAGTAGATTTTCATGAACGCCGAGGTGCCAGCTCGACGTCCAACCTTCAACAAAGGCACACCCATTTATGCATGTCTTTCAATGCCACCCAACAGCGGGGAGGACATGCAGACTCCACACAGAAGGCACTCCCTGCACTCAAGCCGAGAATTGAACAAGATAACCACTTGCTGTGAGGCAACAATGCTACCGCTGCACCACCACAGCTGTCCTAATTGCTAAAGCATTTCTCTCACTATGAGGTATGTGATTTTCACTCTTCTATATAGTAATTTCACATATTTCCCTACTGCTACTAGTTAGCAACAATATTGCAATAGTATAATCATAAGCAAAACATATGGAAATGGGATGTATATTTACAAATGATGATGGTTGACAGAGGAGATACTGCTTAAGCAATTCCTATCTATCACAGACTTAGTAAGTTCATATAACAATGGAACGACTCCAACAATAATTAATAAATATAAATTTACTTTCTAACAAATTATGCAAGGTTTTATATAAAGAAGCATGTCTTAATATTTCACCAACAAATTAATAGTCTTCACTATTGTAAGGTAAAACTTGGTAGAGTCAACAATTTCAACATATTTAAATGCAAAGTCATTACTCATTCAAGAAAAACTCTTTTTTTTGTACATGTATATTTACTTCTTTTCTCTTTATTTATTTCCTCTTTCTATTTCTCTTTCAACTTTCTTTTAATGAAAAGAAACATTTGCTATATAATCCTTAGCATTGTCATTATATTCTTTATGTACTGAGTTGAACATTTGAGCACTGCACAGTGAGTCCCCGTTACTACATAGTTAATCTTTAGCTTTTTACTCAGGTCAGACTTGGTGACCTAGTTAATTGCAATAATACTGTGTTTGTGTATAAACTTTGTTTTCATCATAATAGTTGTTTTCTTTTATATACATATATATATATATATATATATATATATATATATATATATATATATATATATATATATATACATGTTCATATTCTTATGTATCCTTATATTTATGAGCACATATTTATGTCAACATATCATTGCGCACATATATGTTCATAGGTTCATAGGTTCATAGTTTAGTACTAAGCTAACTGCCCTTGCGAGCCATTTTAAGCCTAGCCAATTATATGTTGATTTACATTCTCTGTATTAATTTTGTCAATAACCAAGAGAGCCTTTGTGTTTGAAATAAAATTTTAAGAATGGAATTAAAGGAAAATTCCCCTTCTTAACGTGTTGTCCAATTATTTGTTATTGTAGTTATCAGACAATCTCTCATAACACATCTCATATACTGATAAGTATATTAGAGTCTATATTGCAGACATTATTGTGTGTACATAATAAGGTAGACTCATTTTCATTTAACTCTTATTTCAATAAATGTTTAAAGAGTTCTAAAATCACATATCTAGCTAGACATCTATCTACTATCCTTTTTCCCCCACTATTGTATATGAGGACAACATTCCAATAGTGGTAATCCTCTAGGGCTTTTACATTTTGAAATTAGCTTAACTTCTTTATATACAAACTGCAGGATGGAGATTAATTGTAATAGCATTAAGTATGGTTAAGCAGAAATTTATTAATATCTTGGATATTTGTGCCTCATGGGCCAGCCCCTATAACAGTTATATTGTGTAGTTCCTCAATAGCTACACTGTAAGGTACAGCATAGTTGTACCACATGAAGTAGATATCCCAAATCAAAACTGAAAGAGCCTGAGTCCAAATGTGAAATGATGGTACTAGAAAATGATTTTATACTCTCCCTATGACTGTCCTTACTGTTTTACCCACTGGGAGATTTTAAACAGGAACAGTTTAGATGTGTTAGAGCCAATTGTAACTAAATATTTATACTATATTCTACTAACTTGTCACCAGATTATTATGACAGCTCTTGATCACAAACTGAGGTCTTAATACAGAACTTATAAGATTTCTATGAGTCATCAGAACCTGTTTAAACATATATTAGTTACTGTCAGCTATGATGTACGATGTATGGGCTCATATCTGTAACTTATACTTGCCCTAGAACCCCTTAATAGGTATGAATTAATAACAAATGCCTGATTTGCTTTCCTCCTTGTGTATTCATTTGTGCATAGCAGTGATCAGGGTACCAGACATGCCTAATGTATGTGCAGATTCACATGATTTCACAATATATCAGTTGTATTATCTATGTGGCATCCTCAGGATGGAACAGCATCTGTTCGGATGTTATGGTCATGTTACAGTTAGGTTGTGAATGGTGGCGTTCTGTACTAAAGGAGATTATGATATAGTCAAAAGCAATACTGTACTTAGATGCAAAAATAAGCAAAAGCTGATTCAGGCCTTTTCTTAATTAGCACAGATGGATATACTCAATGAAGATTACCTTATCAGATGTTCATGGCTCATTTTTCACAGTTGTCATAACCACTTTAGTTTGTCATGTTAACTTTTTTTTAATTATTGATCTAGAATTTTACTATATCATTCTAGACTATACCATTGTTGCCCCACAGCAATAGGCTCCCCCGCTCAACCCCTGGCCGGAGCACCCCCCGTGCAAAGCCCGCATGTCCCCCCCATGGTCGAGTGACATCCGGTTATTTCCTCAATAAAGAATATGTTAGTGTAAACAGCACAGTGTGCTATAGCATTTCCTCATTCATGTTACTCAAGAGTAATAGCACTTTACCAGAGGCTATTTGAGGATTTCTAGGAAATCCATAAACTAAACTTTTTCCCACAACGAGGTAGCCTTCTGTGCCCCACTTTCATACAATTAGTCCAAAACCACTCAAGAAACAAGCTAGAGAGGGACTGGCAAGTCCCAGTGGAGTGAAGCATTTGCCCATCTCCAAGCTCCATTGGTCATTAACAGCCAGAACTTACAAACGATGACAGCTGTAAGCATTCTTCCATTCAACAGAAAGATTCCTTTTTTTTCTTTTTATTATCTTTTCCTATCCATTATTTATAGAATACTTTCATTTATATATATATATATATATATATATATATATATATATATATATATATATATATATATATATATATATATATACAGTTGCATGTGTGTAGACTAGAGTAATAAAGTATTTAATTATTAGTGACATATTATGTAAAGCCAAATCTATAAATTTTTGATCTAATTTCCCAAACACTCGAGGAGACTTGTAATGTAGCAGTGATGTCATCGCCATCTACATAGTCCCACCCAGGTTACTACAAAGATCAGTTTCTAATTAATTTTACTTGGATCAAATTAACAACTCTAATAATTTCTAACATTTAGTTTAATGTCTTATTTGCATTATGTTTCAAATAACTTCAGGCTACTGAATCAGCGAGATAGGCAAATGAGATCTCCGTTACACGTCAGCAACACTCGTACAGCTGACCACGGATTTCTAACACAGTATGCCAAGGCAACTCAGACGAGCTTCTTAATGTCAAACACAGCTCAGTTTACAGGCAGCCACGAGAGTATTTGAGTGAAAAAAAAAAAGGGGAGACACAACTTTTGAATTCAGTGCAGTGCTCGAGGTTACTTTCCTCATGAAAGAAAGAAATGACAGTTTGGAATGTTAAAACGTTAAGCTGGAAATAGAGTCGGGAAAGAATATTATAATATGTTAAAGTCATATAGTGACAGAATGCTTGAAATGACTTAAAAAAAAAGGAAAAATAAATAAATAAACATATAACAAGAGTTGTTTGCATTGTGTATATAAAATCAGATTCTGAAATTATCTATTTTCAGATTGCTAATTAAACGGACAGTTCCAAAATGACCTGTTTCAAAACTCTCCCTACACCACTTCCCTTTTCTTCCCTTAACATAGTAATGGAAGGAAGGAAAGACAATTCAATAAATAAATGAACATATGTGTGTAGGATTCAACTAGCTGTACAACCTAGGTATCACTAGCAGTTGTATCTAATAATAGTATAGCATTATTAATTTTAGATTGCAAGGTTTATAAAGACATATGCAAGACAAATAAAGTGATGATACATACTTCTTTAGGTCTAGGTTTCCATAAACGTTTATGACTTAGTTTGATCTTTGAGAGAATTAGAAAGTCCAGCAATTTTGGCTCCAGTTTTCAATTTCTTCTTTCTTACATCCATCCAGTTGTTTTTCTCAGATGATCTTTTAAGGGTCATAGATGGTGTCCAGTCCATACCTTCTGGGATTGTAATGATGTTATTGTTTTGGATAAAAGAAACAGCTTCTTCTATATTGTTGAAAGATCTCATCTCATTCTGGTGGTGGAATTTGATTTTGGCTGGATAGACTAATTGTGCTTTAATTTTATTTTGCTTTAAAAACCTTACCAGTGGCCAAGAGCTTTTTCTCATTTCCAGGACTCTTGTGGAATAATCACTGTCTAGCCTTATTTGGTTTCCTTTAAAAGATAAGGGACTTTTCCTCCAAGCTCTTCTCAGAATAAGTTCTTTATCTAAGAAGGATAGGAACTTCACAACAATAGATCTTGGAGAAGCATTAGAGGAAGAAGAAAAAGGTTTCCTTATGGCTCTATGTGCTCTCTCAATCCCATAGGACATACCTTCTTTTAAGTCTAAGAATTCAGGCAGCCAGGAATTTATAAAGGAAATAATATCTTCTCCTTCTGTTTTTTCAGGGAGACCAAATATTCTAATATTTGTTCTCCTCTCTCTGTTTTCAGTGTCGTCTACTTTATTTATCAGCCAGTTATTTTGTTGCAGTATGGTCTCACAGTGGGATTCATCTTCCTTAAGCCTTTTATCTATGTCATTCAGTGAAGTTTCAATGTTCAGAATTTTGGATTGTTGCTGCTGGAAGATTTCCTTCAGAACATCAGTTTGTTGTTGACAGTTCATCTTTAAAGTTTCAAGATTGTCATAAATGTATCCATTTTTAAGGCAGTTCCTGGAGAGTGGTAGATATAGACTGGATCTCCTTCCTTAATGTGGAATCAGCATGTGAAGAGTTTGAGTTGCTCATCTCTGTTTAGTTGTATAATCCTTAGTTTTGACAGGAAATTTTTTAAGAAAAAGCTCCAAAGTTGAAAATCTAGTAGATTATAGATTCCCAAATAGACTGTATAACTTTAAGGAGCTGGTAATAGAATTTTAAATAATAATTTTCCTGTTTCTTAGTAACTGATATGGAGCTCAAGAAAAAAGCTGTTACCAGCTGGCCATCTAGGCTCCGGCCCTTCTAAAGAAAGAATAATTTTATAATATATGAAGGGTACTATTTATTACAAAACAATGAGGTGGCAATGAATTGATCTTATGGGTCCCTTATTGCAAACGCTGTCATGATGCAATGGAAAATGTTTCTTTTGAGGGAGAATATAAGGACTCCTACTAACTTTATTTACAATATCTGGAAGACCACTTTTTGTATGGAAAGATGGCAAGGAAAGAGTTAAAAGATTTACAGAGTACATTAACAACAGTACAGAGCATTTTTAAGTTTATACCACAAATAAGCAAAGACAGTATTGCCTATCTTGACATGTTATTGGAAAGGGACATAATACAGAGAGCATATCATTCGTGAATATAAGGGCACCTTTTACAACACACACACACACACACACACACACACACACACACACACACACAAATATATATAAATATATATATATATATATATGGTTCCCCATCAGAAGCCTGAAACACTATAAGCCTGAAAATCAAAATCCTGAAAACTATAGACTGAAAGACCAAAATCCTGAAAGACCAAAATCCTGAAACTCAAAATCCTGAAAACACAAATAATGCTAATATGTCACTATAAAGACATTAATATCTACCAACTGACCCTGACCCTAACCCTAACCCTAAGGTCCATCACTATCGCACACTCACCTGACCCGCGCCCTAACCCTAACTCACTTAAACCACCCTTAACCCCAATATTTGTCACTATTGCATACATGCCTAACCTGTGCCCTAACCCTAACTCACTTAAACCGCCCCTAACCCTAACATAAAACCAACCGCACACTTACCTGAACCCAACGCATGACCCAACACCACAGGGCTAACAATAGCAAAGCCACAATGACGTCAGTATGTCCATTTTGTGTTTTCAGGATTTTGAGTTTCAGGATTTTGGTCTTTCAGGATTTTGGTCTTTCAGTCTATAGTTTTCAGGATTTTGATTTTCAGGCTTATAGTGTTTCAGGCTTCTGATAGGGAACCATATATATATATATATATATATATATATATATATATATATATATATATATATACACTACACTAGTGCACACCCTTTACCACAGAACAGAGCAGTGGTATAGGGGCAATTTGTGATGCCAGCAAGAATAGTTACCACAGATAAGTTTTTTATTGATGAGTGTAACCTCATAAAAAATAGTGTTTCTGAAAAGAGGTTATCCTGAATCTATGCTTAACAAACTGATGTTTGAACTGATTAATACGATAGTAAACATTCTGTACCCACTCTAGCCCCAAAAATGAGAGCCACCACTTGTCCCTGGTAAATTTTATAAGGCAAATCACTAGTACTAGTACACTATATCAGAATTCTTTTATCACTATATTTTATAGTGAAAGTAACATTATAAAAAGAATTTTAGAAAATAATCGGTCTGTGTTTAGCGACAATGAAAAAACAAAGAGTAAAATGTGGGAAAAGCCTAGGACATTGTACAGGAAAGGTAGCAACATAAATAATTTGCTGGTGAGACCTATAACAAGTTCCAAAGTTAATAATATGTTAAAATGTGGCCACTGTAATCACTGTAAATTTATAAAAGTTTATGACCAATTTGAAATCAATGGGTGAAAGTATATTATACAAGTTAAACTCAGTTGTGTTAGTAAAGGCTTAATATATGCTGCCCTCCATCAAAACTGCCCCATTTTTTATATTGGAAAAATTGAGTGCATGCTCAAGGAACAGATTTATGAGCACACTTATGAAATTAAAAACAAGGAACAACTAATGCACTATTTAGACACAGTCCTCAATATCCTGAGCATGAGTTTAAATTCTTAATTTTAGAGAAAGTAACTCCAAGTATTAGAGGGGGGGGGCTTGATCATTACAACTTGAGAGAAGAGAATTGATTTGGCAACTCTCCCTTAATGCTAATTGTTAGCCAGGCTTAAATTACCTTGTTGCATTGTAAGTGTCTTTAAATTAAAGGCACTGTCTAGATAACATTGACTTTTGAATTGTGTTTATTGCATGACTTATTTTTGAACTTGTATTCTGAACAAGTGCTGTATAATTTCTTTATGGTTCCTAAGTGTGCCAGAAAGCATTTCCACAGCTTTCTTGTGACTACACCACCAATTTTAGCAAAAGTAGATATATATATATATATATATATATATATATATATATATATATATATATATATATATATAAGTGTGTGTGTATGTGTGCGTGTTTGTGCGAGTGTGTGTGTTTGTATATATATTTATATAAATATATATATATATATATATATATATATATATATATAAATATGTATTATATTTTATTAGACATTTTTACTGCATTTAGTAAATAGTAACGCATAGGACTGAAAATATTTATACACACAGTTTTTGATATTCATGCACTTTTTATATGACTTTTGAGAATATTTATAATTTTATTTAATGGGTTTACTAATGTTTTATCTTTTCTTAGGTTAAATTCTGTATTAACAGTATGTCACTTTAAATCACTGAAGATAGGGTAACATGTGACTTTTGGAGGGCTATTTAAATGCTTGATTGTTTAACTTTTATTTTTATCTGATGAAGTCCTGTAGAGACAATGATAAAAGCACTTATTCTATGATATTAAAGTAATTTTTGCAGAGCTTTTTTCAATGCTTGAGGCATTCTTTTGTGGATTTACTTGAATTCGTTGTCCTTGTTTTTTTTTTTTCAGAAGTCTTGCCTTTCAGTATAGAGTCCTTTTGTCATTAATATATCACAACCAGCAGCAAGAAGTGCTACTGTTTACAATTCTGTTTTACAAAACCACATTTGTTTCTCCCAAATGGTCAATGGATTTTGTAAAGTAGTGGGTAAGTAGTCCACTATCTTAGGCTGGTAATATTTGTCTTTTGGTTAGAATTCAACTCACCTTAACCATTCCTGAATTTGATCGTGATCAACATGAGATTGTTCTAAGAGTTGCCTGCATTTTCCAGATTTTTGCCTTCTCATCTGATCCCTCGTCTAATATTCTTTCTTTTGTTTTTTTGGCACATTAAGTTGCGGCCTTATTTTTATTAAACTAATTATTTGATTCCCATTCCCTCTTGACTCCAATATGCCTCTGCTAAATTAAGCATGGAAGTCATCTTAGACTTGCTCTCCTCATGTTTCAAAACTTTCGCCATGTTTGAGTCTTATGAGGTCAGCAGATATGGGGACTTTATAAAAAGACTGAAGTGGCATTTAATCGAACACCTCTTTGTTGACACGCAAAGAGTGAACACACTAAAGCACGAATGCTCAAAACAGCAATTTCTTTCCTGGGAAAGAAATTGCTTGGCCATCCCCATGTGTTTGCCCCTTTCCCCACTGTAGTGTGATTTCAGAGTTGGTATATTTAGTTAGGTGGGGTGTGGGGGGCACAGCCCCCCACATTGGGGGTTGTGGGTGGCAAAGCCCCCCATGTTGTTATGTTTGAAAGTGTGTGTGTGTGTGTGTGTGTGTGTGTGTGTGTGTGTGTGTGTGTGTGTGTGTGTGTGTGTGTGTGTTTGTGCTAGCAATTTCTTTCCCAGGGAAAGAAATCACTCTTTTGAGCGTTCGTGCTTTAGTGTGTTCGCTCTTTATGTGTCGACAAAGAGGTGTTCAATTAAATGCCTCTTCAGTCTTTTGATACAGAAGTGCAGATATGTATGCAGTCCCACTATTGCAGATTACATGTAATCATTTTCAAGGAGGCCTGTACTACTTTCAGAATGAGGAATATATAGTCTTGGTATGCACTGATTTTTATAAATCATTTGATGAGTATGAAGCATCCTTCGTGTTTTCCTGTCCAACATATCCAACACTTTTTAGGATCAGTTAATCACTCCAAAAATGTAAATTAGGACAGGATGAGCAAATTGGTTTATAGCATGGACTTTGTTTCTACATGGCAATACTGTTTTCAGTATTAATTTAAGTCTTCTAAAGTATTCCTGACTAAGTTGTATTCACATTTTTCTTGTTCAGGTTCTTTTACATCAAATTCCTGACTCCAAACTGATGTTTTCTTGGTTCCATAGTTTTCCTGCTTTACAGGTTGTTTTTGCACATGTATAAAGATCAAATGACATTCGTAGGTTTACAATTTCATAGGTGTATACTAGGCTAATTGCCCTGGAGCCTTTACAAGCCTAGCCCATAGAAGTGCCCTTATATAATCGGAAAAAAGGTTTTGACCACTTGCAGTTGTGCTTTTAGTTCCTTATCTGATGAACTATACAGTTTTAAATAATCTACAAGAACAAGATGAAAAGTCTTTACATTTTGTTGTTTTCCAGGAGCCAAATTGTAGCCATGACCTAATCTTTGAAGTAGACAATGTAATGGGTCAAGGGCAAGACAAAAGAGCAGCAGTAACAGAGAGTCACCCTGGCATATCCCCCTTTGAATTTTTATCCTTGGAATAATAATCTGTCCTTTATTGTGGCTTAACTGCAAAGCGGTTTGCCATTGTTTCATGGTTGCAGTAATGTAATTGATCAGTGTAGAGAGCATCTTATACATTTTCAAGCACTGTTTTATCCATGAATGTGGGAAACTGTCAAATGCCTTTTTATTGTCTATCTATGCCATACTTAGATTTTACTCCTTTTTACAGAGTTCCATTATGACTTTAACAACAAATGATCCTTTGTTTCATATTTTTTCTATTATTACCCTTTTGTTCTATTGACATGATTATGTTGTCTTCTAAATGACTATAAACTCTGTTGGCTTCAGTTCCAGTGTATAGTTTATGGATTATTGTAAGACAAGTTATTGTTCTATACTTTTTAGCATAACTAAAGGTTCACTCTTAAGTAGGAGTATTGTTGCATGGGGCACAAGCCAGAAAAACACTCCAAAAAATTAGTGCTTCTGTCTTTATTCTCAAGATTTAATTAGAAAATCAGTCATAGAATACCACCCACGTTTTGAATGAAACACTATCATATCACATGATAAAATCCACCAATTAAATCATTTAAATTACATCATTATATAATAACATAGTGCTTAAGTTACAATACTTTAAATAAGTAAGTTTAAAAGTACAGCTGAGTATAAAACATAAGCTTAAAAATACTGTCTGTAATAAGCCTTTAATTTCAATACACTTTTTATTGACAATATTGCATTCAAACCTGGTTTACAGTGGCATTTAATTTAATTTTCCAATATAATTTCTGTTGTTTGAGCTGAATTTTGCAGGGGTCTCACAGGGGTTCAACTGTAGCTTCTGCAAAATCATGAAAGTAAAATTATGAGACGTGTCGTTAATGAGATGTACAATGCATTAATGCTTTTATTTTTCCCTGATATCATAAATGTGTTCTATGTTCTTTTATAGAGCCTACACTCCATTTTCCCAAGATAAAACACTGAGCATTGTTCACAAATAGCTAAGTAAAGAACACCTGTGGTGTTGCAGTTATATCTTCCCTTTATCTTGATGTTAATACTAATGACAGAAATTCCTTCACATTTGGGTATATATTTACAATAACTGCAACCACCACATTTTCCCATTTTACCATACTGAGTTTCGTTATGACCTCCTACACTTTCCAATATGTTTTTTAAACTTGTTCCTTGTTTATAGGTGGTAATTGCTTTTTCACACAGTTTCTCATAATCTTCAGTATTGGTTTTAATAATATGTCATTTTTAATATATTATATCTTTAATATTCATACTATCCAAACTCTATGTTGCAAGAAATCTTGAACCATAGTTAAGTGGACCCCTGGTATTTACAATATTATCTTCGACCAATTTACTATCTATGTTTTGTGTTTTAATTACTATGATCATGTCATCAGAAGTAGATTTGAATTAGCATTTGATAATAACAGTATATAAATTCCATTTTTTTCATTTTTGATCTACTTCATGCATTATAGAATTTATCATCTTAAGAGGATAGTCACTATTTAAAAACATCCCTCAATAATTGGCATTCTTATTTGAAGTCTGTAAAATATGTGTTCATCCTGGCTGCCCTGACCATTTGACCTTTTACGTACACTCTTTTCTGCATGTAGGGATGATTACTATTAAAAGGCAAAAATGAATTTAAGTATGTAAGTTTCTATATGTTTTAGAATATAATATACTAGTGATATTATCATTAAGAATCAAAATATCCAAACATGGTGTAGAATTCAATCCTATATTATATGTGAATGTTAAAAAAGCTGATGTATTATTAATGTAGTTGATAAATACATTTACTTAACATTTGTTGACTGGGAGAATTTGAATAGGAAAAAGTCTATTTTTAGTGGACACCCAGGGAGAAACACTCCAGACACATGTTTTTGGAATGTGGGAACATACCTCTCAACCTCTTAGAGCAAAAACTCTGAACAAAGCCTAAAATGATGGTGAGACAAATAGGAACAGATTTTAAATATTGCTCTTACAAACTTAGAAAGTTGATAGAATAATAGGTTTTCCATTAACATGACTTTGCTGACAGATGTGGAGTCTTAAATTCAAATGTTTGTCATTATTTAATTACTTCAGTCCTCGGCTATTTGGCAGAAAAGTACAGATTTTAGGAGGAACACAAAAATATCAGGCAAAAATCTGGACATTCTGTGAAAATCTGTACAGTTAAGAGGTATGCATGGGAGGGGTACAGAGTACTCAGAGGAAACTCACGTAAACATAGGAAGGGCATGCAGACTCCATACAGAAGGCACCCTAGCCAAGAATTGAACCAGAGAACATCTTGCTATGAGGTGACAATGTTAACTGCTGCACCACTGTGCTGCTTAACTATATCAGATCTCATTCTAGACCATAAAATAAATATATCATCTAAATACTGAGTGTATAACTTTGATAAAATGTTTTTCCTCACTCCAACATTGTAATACTGGCATACAGTGGGCCACAGGCTGTGCCCATGGGTACACCGGTATTTTGGTGGAAATACTGCCCTTCAAAATAAATGAAATTGTTTTTAAGCACAGTGTCCATAAATGTTATACATTAATTCTGTTCTGTGATATATCAGACCTAGATGTTAAAATGTCCGCAAACCATTCCAGTCTAACATCATATGGAATGACAGTGAACAAATACCAAAATACATAAAGACATTAATATTCCACCTTTATGACCAATCATAAATGACAATGCCTCCAAAATGTACTGCATAGCTAAATTGCTTGATTTTCATCTTTAAAAAGAAGTTGAGAAAATCAATTACTTATGTAAGGACTCATGGGAGTTTTTGAAGAAGTGTAATTCCATCAAAGATATTAATAACATGTTTCTTTTAACTGTAGATGTTGCAGTGTAATTTAAGCACTATTTTATTATGTATTGATGTACTTTGAGTAATTTGATTGGTGGAATTTATCATGTGATATGGTAGTGTTTCATTCAAAAAGTGGGTGGTATTTTATGGCTGGTTTTCTGAAGAATTCTTGACAATAAACATGAAAGCGTTATTTTTTGAGGGTTTTTTCTGGCTTATGCCCCATACATTGTCATTTGTGAAGTTGGTGTAGGTGTTTGAGTTTTTGGACTCACTGGCCTATTTTCCTCAAGACTGACTGAATCAAAGTTGCTACCATATCCTGTTCCTTCCCTTGCTGTGCAGCTCCAAATTAACTTTTATACTGGTTTCCTAATGGAAGTTCCAGAGTATCTTCATGTGGGAAATGATCAGATGCTTCCTGTTCCACCTGTTTCTCCTTAATTTGAGGGCTCACTGTTCCATCATTCTTTGACATTACCAGAGTTGGATTTTCTACACTATATCATTCACTTCAGATGTAATCCATAACTTCAGTTCCTGTTTATTTAACTTCTCCATTATTAATCCTCTTTCCTATTTTCCCCTTGGATTTATTATTTTTTGTATTGTAAAGTTTTCCATACCTGGATGTCTTTGCCTATATTTCTGTTAAAATATCCAAGGTGCTGCTTTTGTGTATTGGTTAGCTTTGCATAAATATTGCACCATATTAAATCTTTTTTTCTTTCCCATGTCCATATTTCTTCTTCAGATATCTCTTGCTCCACCTGTTTCTCCTTACTTTGAGGACTCATTTTCTATCAAGCTGTAATATAGCTTATGTTAGTCTTTCTACACTAAATCCTTTACTGTAGATATCACATCACTCCAGCTTCTATTTGTTTAATGTCTACTTTACTAATCTTCTGTTCTTTGCTCCCACTTTGTGATTTTATTTTTTTGTTTTATGAATTTTTTCACATCAGGGTAACATGACTATATTTCTCTTCAAATATCTCTGGACCTGCTTTTTTTCATTATTTTTTCTTTGTTGCATAAATTATATACCACACCAGATCTAGCTTTCTTTCCCACGTCCATGTTTTTTTTTATACCTCTAAAATATCAAGGTTTTCTTGTTTATATTTTTGCTCTTCCTCAGTCACTTCTTTTTGAAACAGCCTAAGGTTTCTTGGTGTATATAATATTTTCAAGAATCTGTTGTGTTAATGAGCAGACATTTGCATTTGAAGCTTTTGACAGTTTTTCTTGCACATTTTTCTTTCATCTGCTTTCCTTCTTAATCTCTTTGAATATATTTTATCTGGAAATTCTGTTTTTTTTGCATAATAGTAACAATACATAACTTCTTTCTTGTCCTCAATAGTCTACTCTATCATCTTCATGGCTTTTTTTTTGACCTGTGAGTTTTTGCGATTTATATGGAACAGGGGGAACATCCACCCCTGAGCCTGGCTTAACTCCATTGTAGGAATAATATTACATGTCTTCAGGATTTAACACTGCCATTGTTTTCCACCCCTGGCACCAGTGCGCCTATCAGGATTGGGCAGCTTTTTATCCTGGGACATGAGCACCAAACAGTTTTTTTAATGTTTTAACTTACCTCTGTCCATGATATATATGCCATAAAAATACAGTCTATATATCAGTGTCCTATTGGTGAGAGTTTGTAAATACAGGGTCCTCCTCATGAAGGTGCTACCAAGACTTGACGATGATTTCAGTTCCAGCAATACTACTCTCCTTTTCTTGACAATTTTATCATCTCTCCATCCGGAACTTGATGAATCCAATCCTGTTGGGATGGGTTTTGTAACATTTGGTCTTAAAAAATCTTGTATTAACCAAGACAAAAGTGCTAGACTGATTTGATTGTTCACAAAAACTGTGTTTGTTATGCTCCTTAAAAATATGTTAATGTCTCCATTAATTTTGACGTACCACACAAGTCTCTCTCTCTCTCTTGGTTATTTAGTTTTGGTAGTGTGTGGTTCCCCCTTTTCAGGTTTATTGCTTTTTGGTTGAGAAAAATAAGTATGGACTGAAAGGCAGAAATATTCATGGATTATTAATTGTGGTAATACAGTCAGCATCAGCATTAATGATGGGAGGTGTAATCAAGGCATTTGATTATGTGTGTCATAAATGTTTCTGGGAAATGTTGATGCAATAATGGCTTAGTGGAAAAATAATGAACTTAGTAAAGATGATAGCAGGGTTACTAATGGTAAATGGATGGTTTACTGATCAGGTGTGTGTGAATAAAGGAGTTCCATGGGGCTGCCATATGCACAGTGCATTATTTTCTTTAGTGATGAATGTTGTTGCTTGTGTTATGAGTGGTATATTGGTGATAGGGCAAAATGGTGTTGAGATAAATCTTTTTTTTTTATCATTTGAAGATGATGTTACAATTCTTGCAAGAAATGACAGCTGGATAAAAAATTGTGATACTGTTGCATAATACTTTAAAGAAAGTGGTATGACAGTTGAATAAAATGAAAATTGAAGGTTGAGGTGATGTAACTAACATTGGAAATGTCTGCATTTTTGATAAAAAAATTGAGTTATTTGGAATAGCGCCTGATTATGCAGAAGAAGTAAAGAAACAGTTGGAAACAGTGATAGAAAAAAATAAAACAAATACTTTCTTTCTGGAAAACATTTAGATTCTCATTTAAAAAGAAAAATTATTTGATTAATTCCATTATTTTATGTAGATTAGGTTATAAAGGAAGTGTATACATATGTCCAAGTGAAATCAGAATTAATACAGTTGGCATTTAGTGTCATATAGGGATCGAGAGTGAACCCAATAAAAGGGGATTATGTGCCTGGAAAAAGAAAACAAGGGAGGTTTAGGATTAATACATCCTTTTATGCATATGGCATCTTTGCACTTGTACTGGGTGTTGGTATATAGAAAGAAAGAAAGAAGAAAAATTGCTTGATTCTAAAAAAGATTTCAAGTTAAGTATGGGGTATGTTGGGATAAAGCGAAATTAATAAATAGGAAAAGTTTATGAAAGAAGAAACTAAAGAATATCAGAAAAAAAATATTATTTAAAACAAATACAAAAGAATTAGAAAAAATAGGAAAGAATGGTATCACAAGGTGATATATAGTTTTTATTATATTAATCCTTAGGAAGGATTGAGAAATGAGATATCTGAAGCTATAAGAAAATGAAAGTCAAGATTTGGTGTGGCAAGATGTGTCTGGAATTTTTATGAAGACTATAGATTAACAAATTATAAAGGGAAAATGCCAAGGTAATTCAACAAAGCAACCAAGATATCCCACGTAGTATAAAAACGTATACTTTATTCGATAAAAGTGCACACGGTAAGCGCTTTCACTAAAACAGCTTCATCAGACCATATAACAGCACCATAGAACAAAGTTCATTTTAAACAATTCAGAATAGATAATGGTCCAATCAAAATCCAAGCAATAGTTAATTGCTATGCTTTCTTAAAGAAGTAGCCCTTAACAAATTCTAAAAACTATTACCATGAAAGGAGTTCATATGAATATAGACCTAAATACAAAATACACCATAAATAAATAAACCAAAGGACAATAGCAGTGGTAAGCAATATAAAAATGTAGAAATACGAAGAAATACGAAAATGCATATATCCTATACTACAATTATTATTTGATACTAAAGCTATTGTGCTCTCTTAGGCGAATTACACTGAAAGATATATACAGAACACTCTTAAGGCTATACGCATGAAAACTCTAGTCAAATACATGATTGCATAATGCACAATAGATGTACAAAATCTAGACACAAGGACGAAAATAAACTATATAAGGTGTATAAATGTAAACATCCTGTACAATTGCATAAATAATATTAGTGCATGAATATACATGCACTGATATGTATGTTAATATGCACAGATACATTTCGTATAAATGTTGTTAAACATGGGCAATTACATGAGCTCATCACTTCCTTATTCTTCGTTTTTTTAAATGGGGTTTAATAGAGGCCTTTTCATTTAGGCCACTTCCCCTATCTGCCCTGAGTGCTATAATCCATTTGTTTTCTCTATACTCAGTATGGTTCCTAATATCCCCTTTACGAATACTAGGAATAATGACGTCTATAGCCCTAAATAAAAAATGATGATTATCACCAAACCTGCTGACATGTTTTGCAAGTGCATTGATGTCAGCCTGTTTCCTGATGTTATAAAGATGTTCTCGAATCCTATCTTTAAATGGTCTATTTGTTTTACCAACATAAAAACAATGGCATAGCTGACACTCTGCCAAATAGACCACATTCGAGGTTCTGCATGTCGCATCAGCATTAAATACAAATTCCCTGTGTATATCCAGATGACAAAATTTATCTCGTGTCTCAATATAAGTGCCAAAATTACAGTCACCAGAGAGAGTTGTATGACCTGGACTGATGGGATTTAGAGACTGTTCTGATAACATAATAATCTCTTCAGGTTTTTCCTGTTCCTATAAAGAAATCTTGGATATTCTCCTACAATACCTTTAATATCTTCATCTACCTGGAAAATGGACCAGTTTTTACTAAAAATAGTTCTTAAATCTTTATTATCTGAAGTATAAAATAACGGTACCTTAAGAAAAGTATTTTCAGTATGTATGTCTGAAATTGCTAAATTTACTGAGGGGTTAATAGGACAAAAATATGGTGCTGCTATACCCTGCCTCAATGTATTAATATCATTAAAAGAGTCAGCAACTTCTTCCTTGCTATATCCTCTAGCCAATAGCTTATTTCCCAGTTCTCCAAGTTCATTTTGAAAGCAAACATCCAATGGATTCAACCTTGAGGTCCTCATACCTTGACCTCTAAAAAGGTTCTCAAATATATATCCTGGATGCATGCTGGTCCTGAATAACAAAGAATACCTATAACAACTTTTTCGGAAAACACCTGTGTTAATAAGGCCATTCGGTAATTTTTCAATGTAAAGGTCTAAAAATTCTATACGTGTAGCAGACCAGTTCAGAGTAAATTTTAAACAACTCATAAGTGAATTCATAATATCATGGAAGGCAAGTAGTTCATCCACGTTACCTTTCCACAGAAGGAAAAGGTCATCGACAAAGCGTCGATAGAACAAAACTTTAGATTTAAATTCCTTAGTCTCAAACAAAACAGTATTTTCCCAGTGTGCCAAAAACATGCTGGCATAACTATTCGCGCATGGGGTTCCCATAGCAACCCCATCACACTGGGAGAAAAATTCATTATTAAATATAAAAATATTATTCTCTTAATACTAATTCTAAAAAAAAGTGTAATTAAATCTATTTGAACTAAGCTCAAATCACTATGTTGCTATAAATATTTTTGTACAAAATCAATACCAACATCATTTGGTATCACTGTAAAGAGGGATTGTACATTTAAAGTTACGAACAAAATGCCTTCTAAATCTTTATGACCCTTAACATAGTCGTAAAGGTTGATTAAAAATTGCTTAGAGTCACTAAGTATAAATTCATTGGAGTTAATCACTGGCCTTAAATATTTTTCTACATATACAGAAAGGGGTTCAGTTACCCAACCTCCACCCGCTACATTGGGTCTCATTGGTGGGTCAGTTGGATTTTTGTGCACTTTAGGTAGCCCCTGAATTATGGGAATAAGTGGGTTCATAACAGCAAGATATTCATAGGTGTCTTTGTTAATCAAACCTCCATCAAACACATCTTTTAAAGATCTATGTACTAATGCAATAATTTTAATTACATCCTCATCCATAATTCTCTTATAAAACTTGATGTCATTAAGGAGGCTAGCCATCGCTCTATCATAGTGGACTCTATCCATGATAGTGATTAAGCCCCCCTTATCAGCAGGTTTGATAATAATAGACTGATTCTGCTGTAAATCACTTAATGCCTTCCTTTCTCTATGGCTAAGATTATGCCTGTTTCTGTTACTGGTCTTCGAACCAGCACTATCAAAATATTTAATTAATACATCCTCAGTTAACTTCAAATAAGCATCCACTAAGGGATAATTGATAGTGATAAAGTTACTCAGTTTTGTCAAATGAAAACCCGGAGCTTGAAATGTATTACATGTATCTGTAACAGTAGTACCATAAAGCATACGAAGCATAATATTTCTACAAAATACTTTAAGATCTAGAACTGTATCAGATAAGTTGCTTCTACAAGAAGGAATAAAATTTAAACCTTTCAATAATACTCTTTTCTCCTCAGCGGAAAGTGCATGAGAGGAAATATTAAAAATTAATGATTGTTCATTCTCTCCCACATTTTCTTGAGTGTTTTATTTTGTGAGTACTCCCCTGAAAATTTCCATTTTTGGCGTCCCCGGCTCATTGATCTGGACCGTCTCCCTCCTCGGTCCAACCTCACCGGTAGGGGAAAATAAATAACATTACTAGTATTATTAATGTCTCCTAACAGGGGAGCATCTAATAGGTGGCATGCTTGAGACTTGGGGTGGACTACTTGTTCAGTCGCACCATCAACGCCAGTTTTTTTAACTATCACTTTAGGAAACAAATTCTCAGTATTAGACTTATTGTAAATTCCAACTTCATTGCTATTCACATAAGTAACGCTTTTCACATTGGACTCATTAGTTACTGTATTAATGTCATTTTCTATTAAGCAACACAATCTCTTGAGCCATTGCTCATAGGACCATCAATTACTGTATTGCATATAACAAGACTATCAGGCTGTTTCTCAGATAAACCATTTGAACCAACAGTCTTGTTTAATAACAAGTCATTAGCATTTCTTTCAAGCTGCCTGGTGGCTAACGAGCTATCTTGGATGCCCTGAGAGTGTTGATTATTAGAGGCAGTACTCTGATCTGAATTGCCCCCAGTCCGAGGCCACATGAAGACATGTCCCATCTTAAAGTCTTTCAAGTCTCTCACTATCTTGATCTTTTTTTGTTGAAACAGCTTTCGCTCAAAAGCTGCAACCCCATCTAACAGACTTTCAAATAAAGGGTTAACTGTTGATGATGTAAAATTATCAAAAATAAATTTTTGTCTTTTCTTAATTAACTCAATGAGGTTGTTCTCCTCAGGTAAGAAAAAAATCTATCAGTAAATGCATATACTGATAGCTTACCTCTAGATTTATCTGTTGCCAGCGAGTTAAAAGTTCAGGGTACTGTGACCCCTGTGAAGGCATGTTGAACACCCGTAGTCCACGAGGCATGATTTTCTTCTCGAGGCATAGCTGGAAATGATGCCTCTGTGCCTGTAACCTATTGAGTTTGAAAAAGTCCCTTTCGATTTCTTCCATCACTTGTTGTAACCATTCGGTTCCTTCAGTCGCTTCCACTGATGCATCATCATCAGTCGTCAAATTAAACTGCCAAAGTGAACTCCTTTCAGATATAAGGTATTGGAAAAACCTTTTACGAAGTACTTCACTAGCATTAACTTTCTCAGGATTATAGTCAAGTTCAATCGCTACAAGTGATTCCATGATCTCGTTCTTGTGGTGAAATGCTGATAAAATCCAGAATAATATAAAAAAGAGAAAAGTAGCAAAGCACACACAAGATAAATGCTCCATTGTATAAAGTAACAGTCACAATAGAAAATGCCAAGGTAATTCAACGAAGCAACCAAGATATCCCACGTAGTATAAAAACGTATACTTTATTCGATAAAAGTGCACACGGTAAGCGCTTTCACTAAAACAGCTTCATCAGACCATATAACAGCACCATAGAACAAAGTTCATTTTAAACAATTCAAAATAGATAATGGTCCAATCAAAATCCAAGCAATAGTTAATTGCTATGCTTTCTTAAAGAAGTAGCCCTTAACATATTCTAAAAACTATTACCATGAAAGGAGTTCATATGAATATAGACCTAAATACAAAATACACCATAAATAAATTTAAAGGACAATAGCAGTGGTAAGCAATATAAAAATGTAGAAATACGAAGAAATACGAAAATGCATATATCCTATACTACAATTATTATTTGATACTAAAGCTATTGTGCTCTCTTAGGCGAATTACACTGAAAGATATATACAGAACACTCTTAAGGCTATATGCATGAAAACTCTAGTCAAATATATGATGGCATAATGCACAACAGATGTGCAAAATCTAGACCCAAGGACGAAAATAAACTATATAAGGTGTATAAATGTAAACATCCTGTACAATTGCATAAATAATATCAGTGCATAAAGGGAGAATGTCACAGAAAGTGTAATAAGCTGAAAGTCTAAGACTGGTTATGCAAAAAGGTAATCTTATAAGCATAAAAAGCAGAGAAAGTAAACAAATATGATTTTGTATGGATATTATGGGAAAATATGATGGTAAGATAGAATGAATTGATAAAATAATGCTTTAGGGGATATGGGAATCTGGAGTGAAAGATTAAAACAAGCTAAATAAAAGATGGACTCTTGTGGATACTTTGGAAAGGACACAATTTTGGTTGTGGAAAAATAGGAGGAGGTAATAAATTAAATTAAGTTTTGTATTTTGTTGGCTTGAGGAGGTGTTATATCACTGTATGGCATACATATATATATATATATATATATATATATATATATATATATGGATCTATACACCACAATCCGACAACAAACAAAACAAAAACCACACCAACAAAGCACACACACAACACAAGCAACACCAAAATCCTACAAAACCAACACTAAACCTCACATACACAAATATATATATATATATATATGGGTCTACTTTGTTTTGTTGAATCTCATTTCACTGAAATGATGTACTGGCACTGTGTAGAGTGCTATAAGACAAGTTAAAGGTATATGCCCTTTTCCCGGAAGCAACAACAGTAATTTGCATGTATGTCAAGTGCAAAGGCCCAAATAAAAAAGCAAAATATAAAACAAACCAGGCCAGCACTAGTGTGAGAGGAAAAAAATGACTTTTATTAAAGTCAAACAACAGTCAACAAACTGTTTTTGACTCAAAGCCTTTTTCAATGTATAACCATTTTTCCCACTGTAGTGCGATCCTGGAGTTAGCATATATAGTTAGCGGGGTGTGGGGGACACAGCCCCCCCCACATTTGGGGGGTGGTCATAGCCCCCCACCTTGTTTGTTTTATATTGTATTTTACCAAAAACTTCAAAGCAATACATTTTAAACAATAGACATGCATAGTTACAACATCAATGACTAACTCTCTCCAGAAGACAATATGTACTCAAACTAACCCTCCATACCTCTCAATGTGGGGGGCTGTGCCCCTCACCCCTTCCAACTATATATACTAACTCCAGGATCACACTACAGTGGGGGAAAGGGCATATACCTTTTACTTATCTCACAGTACTCTACACATTGCAATATATACTAACTGCAGTTTGGTGAAATGAGATTCAGTGAAATGAGTTTTCAGTAATTTGAGTTTTCAGCGAAGTTGTCTGAGTGAAATGAAATTCAGTGAAATGAGATTCAACTAAACAAAGTAGATTCATGTGTGTGTGTGTGTGTGTGTGTGTGTGTGTGTGTGTGTGTGTGTGTGTATATATATATATATATATATATATATATATATATATATATACACACACATAAATATATTCAGAATATTGTAAATAATGTAAATGTCACCTACTAATACTGAAATTATAGTAAAATAGTGTAAAGTTTTATACAGAGCATATCTGAGTTACACAGATAAAAAATACTCTTTACTACTTATGCCATGGGGTCTTGCACATCCAGCTATGCTACTGCCAACTCAAGCAGATGGGACCTCAGGAGAATAGAGACTCTAAAAGAAGAATAGATACTGATTATTTTAATTCCACCTCATTCTGAAAAAGTGTAAGTATAAAGGAGCACACAAATATTCACATGTACCTAATGTGCAACAGTCACACACAATACAAAATAATTAGCAAGACTCTCTCCAACTCACTACTGCACATAGACTCATATTTCACCCAACAAAATGTCCCACTCTAACTAACATCCTTCTCCTTTATACACCCAACAGAGCTCTCAGATCTGAAAATCAGAACTTAATTACTATCCATAAACCTAAATGTCCTGCTGGCCAACTTCTCCTATCTTTCTCACTAGGCAAACAATGGAATTCCCTTCCCTCCACACTAAGAACCATACCAAACTCAGAAAACTTCAAAACCCAACTATTCAAACACCTGTCCACTAAACGGAAATGTACCTGCCTTCACCCAACCTATTCCAAGGGGGTTCTCTCTCTGGTTCCCAAGCTCTACAACTCGCATAGTTATCTTCCTATGAGCCTATCTAAGCTCTCAACAATTTCTATAGCTTCTCTCTAAACTCTCAACAACTCCTACAGCTACCCTCACACAGCCCAACCTTGTAAATATTGTAAATAGCATTCTACTGTTGATGTGGGTATGTAAAGCGCATTTACATTTTCTTAAAAGGTTTATATGTAAAGTGTTTCCACACCTAATACATATCTGTTTTCCTCAAATGAAACTGTATGATCCCTACCTGCAAGCTTAATGAATTTGTTAACTATGCATGATACTGAATGCATTTATGAGTAACTATTCTACATATTATCTTTAATATTAAATATCAGTTGTATCGAAATTGTATAATGCATCTTGAAGCTTTTCTCCCCAGGCCTCCACTGAAAATGGGTCAATTCAGCCCAGTGGACTTCCCCAGTAATCAAACTGCAAATAAATAAATAAATAAATAAAATAAAAATAAACTCAGTGCCTATGTGTGCCCATGTGTATGAGTGTGTCTCTACAAGTACAGCATTTGATAATTAAATGAAGTATTTTATATCTGTGAATAGACATGACCCTTCCCATTATAAAATAATCTTTTAAAAGGCAAATGCAGAGCTGAGTACTAGAAATTAATCCTTAAAGACATCAAGGAAATAAATATACACAACTATGCTTAGTGTGAAATGTTTAATCCTATCCAATGTTTTGGCTCTAAGAAATATAATTAGTGCTGCATTTGTTCCAGATAGAAATGCCATTTAATATTGAATTCCTCCCAGTTCAAAAATGACACGTTAGACATACGACATCTTCACTATGACCTATTATTCATGTAGTCCGGAAATGCACTGATGTACTCAACATGGGCAGTGACATTAGCTTTGTTTTGCAAACAAGTATGATGAAGCACTTTGCTTCGACAAGTAAAAAGTTACTGTGTGACCTTAACAAGTTTCTTTGACTTCCTACATCTGTGAGTAAAAGGATTCAGTAATTAAACAAAAAGAAACTATACAATTCATCCATTTGAGTTGCCAAGTAGCATACCACTGAATACAAGAAATGCATTATCTGTAGCAAAACTTAAAATTACATTTCATTATTTTTTGTACTTTTCCTGAAACACTTTAAAAGCATAATGAAACACTCACATGATAAAAGCCTTTATTATACCTTTCTTTACTTTAACTTGTCTTTTTTTTAAATAACTTCTAGATCATAAAGGGTCATTTCCTGTAAACTTCTTTGTAAAACACATTGATATAAAATACCTAAAGTAAAAGCATACAATAAAATATTTCATGTAAGAATTTGAGATGCATTTCTCAGTACTTTTCAAAAATGCTTTCAAATGAATAATAAAACATTCCAACAACTTTTTAATCCTTGATCTGCAGGGGAAAAAAAATTAAAGAGGTATTTAATTCTTATCTTTCGTTTAGGTATGTATGCTTAAATATGTGTTTTCATATGTGTATTATACATACATATACATATATGAGTATATGACATATAGTCATACACTCATATGATTGAAGTGCACAAGATCAACAAAAGTTGTCGCTATAAATAAATAAAAAACAGAAAAGAAAAAAAAAGAAAAAAACAGCATTTTTTTGCATTGGGGACCCCCATGTACCACCACATGCCTTGCTAATTATATGTACCAACTTTGAGATCACTCTAAAGATAGGAAAGGGAAACGTGTTTGATCCCCCCAGTACAACAACAAACAAGCCAGTATGTTTGAGTAGCTGATTTGTGATCAGCTGTGCTAGTTTTTTTCCATGCAATGATCGAATGACACACACACACACACACACACACACACACACACACACACATACATACTCTCTCTCTCTCTCTCTCTCTCTCTTTATATACACACACACATATATATATATATATATATATATATATATATATATATATATATGTGTGTGTGTGTGTGTGTCTGTGTGTCTGTGTGTGTGTGTGTGTGTGGATCTACTTCACATGACAGAAAACTCATCTGACAGAATTTCATTTCACTGAAAGCTTACAATACTAAATTTCAAGTTGCATGAACACTTACAACAGCAATGACTGACTCTTTCCAAAACTTAAACACTATTTACCCTCTTAACAGAAACCAGACAATATAAAACCAAACTAGGTGGGGGGATATGCCCCCCACACCACCCAATGTGGGGGGCTGTGGCCACTACACTCCCCCAACTATATATACTAACTCCAGGATCGCATTGCATTGGGGAAAAGGGCATACACCTTTTACTTGCCTTACAGTACTCTACACACTGCCACTACTGCTGGGAATGCAAAAAACATCTTCCATATTACTTTGGATACTCCCCATAAAAATGTGAAGAGACATACCCACATTTAGAACACTACAACACTACTTTCTAAATAACTATCGGTATTCTTTCAGTGAGTACATCAGGGTTCAACCAAGTAGCTTTTGCCAGTTCAATGTCAGTTAAAAGAATATTCAATATATCTACTTGCTACTATATATATATATATATATATATATATATATATATATATATATATATACACACACACGTGTATATATATATATATATATATATATATATATATATATATATATAAATATATGGGTCTACTTTAACCCATCAAAAGCTCACTTGTTCGAATCGCAAGTAAGCTAATCCAGTTGCATTTAAGCGAAAATGCACTTTTGCGAATTACACTTTACCGATGCACAAAACCAAAGATAAAACATAGTAGAAACACATTTTTGCTGGAGGGCAAGCCCCCCCTGCACCCCCACATGCCTGATGCTTAAATATACTAACTCTAAGATCATACTAAAGTGGAGAAAAGGGTTTATTCCCTTATCCCCACTGTATCTTGCTTCGGAAAAGTGTAATTCGTGAAAGTGCTTTTTCGCTTATATGCACTTTTGCAGACGTGGGTTCGTACTTCTGCTCTTTGATAAAGTGTCATTTTGTACAACAGAAGTAGACCCACACACACACACACACACACACACACACACACACACACACACACACACACACACATATATATATATATATATATATATAGTTGTGTGAGTGTGTGAATATGAATAGGAATGACTCACTCAGCACAAAGTATTCACTGTGTAATCCTCCTTTAGTGGAGACTCATGGGAGCTTTTGATATAAAACCACTGTTATTTGTGTATAAATCACTGTTTTGTTACAATATGGCATAACTTGGTCTGATCCTGTAATTGGTCATAGTTTGTTTGATAAAGTATTGTTAAGCTAAACATAGTTGGATTATTGGGCTATAGTTATAAATAATACCGACTTAGTTTCATTAGTATTTATGATCAGTTTATTTATTGTATTTATTTACTTAGATGTGATTACTGGGGAAAGTCTGACTGAGTAGGATCCATTTTCAGTGCTGGACTTGGGAGTAAAGCTCCAAAGTATTATAAAACATTTTAAGAATAATAATTTTACAGTCTTTAAAAATAATACAAAAAAAATTAAATAATTGGACATAATATGAAAATATTGGTTAAGAATATTCAAGTTATATGCCAATTATTTCATAGTTAGAGAACTTTTAGCCAGTTTAAGGAGAAAATAAAGGTTAAGTTATTATAATACAAACAGGAATTACAGTGTGAGGGAAGATAAAAGCAGGCTTTTTGGTATATTTAGAGAAAAAGCCAGGTAAGCAAAATTGATAGGCATGAGGAAGTGAGTGAAGTAGGGAGAGTAAGGAGATGTAACGTATGAATATGTACTCGTTCACATTTAGGGATATAGTTTAAATTGTTCCTGACAGCTTTTTGTTTTTGTAAAGGAATACCGTAGGTCATTTTGGATCTGTTTAACTCAAAAGGTGGTACATATTAATGTTGAATCATTACTGTACTGGGTTAAGTCTACTTGGCTGAAGGCCACATGTATTTTATGACCTTATTAAAGAATAAATGACCATATACTTACCCTTATTTTCTGAATAACTGAGAATTCTTCAGCCTTTTGTATACTTTGTGCTTGCTGGTTTAACTTGGAAAAAATGATTGTACTGGTTTTGAGGTCCAGTTACTTCAGTCTAAGAAATGTTATGGGGTATAAAACTGTCTTATTTATTTATTTTTTGTTAGATCTAAAAATAGGGATATGACTATTTCACCTAGCTTTTGTCTTTATTGTTAAAGTTTATGAAGGTCAGTAAAGCAGTTTCTGTGCTATGGCCTAATCTAAATCCATGCTTTATTCTGGAAAGTAATTTGTGTTCTATTACGTAGTTATTTAACTATATTTGGACAGATTTTCAAGTACTTTGGCTAGATAGGACAAGAGAGGTATAGTTTGCTAGTTCAAGATATTTACCACTTTTGTAGAAGGGGGTAATGTAATATCATTTCTAGACTTTGGGAGCTACAGCTTCTTGAAGTAAGCAATTTATAAGTATAGCTGCAGGGTACCCAAGTGACCTTTGGGTGACCATTTTAAATGTTAGGATCCAGTACAGTGAGTCCCAAAATATGAGATGGTATTTCTTGGAATATTCCCTTTTCTCCATAGTATGGCAATCTTAGAGTTTGTATATATAAGTTCAGGGGGGACTTGGCCCTCCCGGCCAAACTTTTAAGAAGAAGAAAGATTTTCAATATTCACTTTGCTCTTGTGTTTTGTGTATTTTTTTTTTTCACTTTTTTGGCACTCCATTTTGAGTGCTGACATTCGAAAGAAGAACTGACCTCTGCAGTCATTTTGAGATATTCACCTAAAAAAGGTGGTTTGTATTTTTTATTAGTAGTAGTAGGATTTTGGTGAGGGAGAAGGTAGTAGTGACATTATCAGTGTCAAATACTGTTATCTTTGGTGGATTGGGTTTATTGCAGGAGTTGGCTACACTTACCTAACATAAATGAAATATGCATGCAATATCATAGTCTATTTATGTATGAAAAGACAGGAACAGTTTTTATGAGTTTGTATAAGGTTACTCATTGTAGACTAGAGCTGTTTTTGGTTTTACTGTGGTCTTCACATAAATTGGTATAGACATTTTACTTAGTGTTTATGACAATATAGTTAGGTTTTGCAAGTGATGATGGCAGTGCAGATTTTTGCCATAGATGATAAATCTATTATTTAGCTGTTTTGTACATTAGTTATTTTGTTAAATGTGTTAGTCAAGGTGAAGGTTTTTGTTTTTTGAAGTAGCTAAGATGTCTAATACTGAGAGTCTAGTTTTGCTAAATCATTTTACTGCATCACTGAAGGACAGACAGGAAGACTTCCTTACTGAATTTTGTTTTATTTCTGTGTTACTTTGGCTATTTCTATAAATTTTGATATGTTTCAATAGACAAGGTTTTGATCACTTGTGCCTGGTGTAATTCCTAAAGTGGTAATGTTATTGGAATCTGTTAATATCTAGTCTAGAATATATTATTTTTCATTAAGTTTATCTAAACTCATGGTAATTTGAATAATTTACAATTAATCCATACAGACTGATAGTGTGGAGAACATGCTTTTCAGTACTCTTGGGACAGTCGATATTAAAGACAATTTAGTTTATTATTTTGAGAACTATATCATAGTAATCTTGGATAGTATGTCTGCAGAGGATCACTTGTTTGCAGTAGTAGGTATGCAGTAAATAGTAGGTATATATGAGTTACAGTTTAGCCTCTAGCATTTTAACCTTATTGAGTTTGGCTATTTGTGAAAGGTCAGGATCCATCTTACATTTTTTAGAGCGGTGAAAAGCTATCTTACTATTATGAGCATTATGAATTACGGCATAGTGAAGAGGTACTGTTTGCTCATCTTTTATGTACATTTTAAGCATAGACATGTCGAGGCAGGAGTGAAGGAGCAGCTGCCCTGGGTCTAAGGTGTTAGGAGGAATGACTGGCAGATGTCAATGGTGTGTTGGTGCATTAATGATGTTTACAAATGAATGCCAATATTGCATTTGTGGTGACAAGTGAAGCACTTACTTTGTGGTATTTTAACTGTAGCAAGCTGCAACCTGTTAACTTAGCCATGCTTTTCTTTTCTTTTCTTTTTTTACAGTTTGAGGACAGGAAAGATTTCTTTCTTTTTTTCTCTAAATTTTGAAAAGGCCTTTTTTCTCTCCAGGTCACCAGTTCAGGGAAATGGGGACTGTACCTGTTTTTGTTATTTTTACTACAGCTGTGATGCCGATTGTAATGCTATTTTATATAATATGAGTATTTACGTAACATATTTTCATTCTAGTATGGCTGCACCAAAAAGAAGAATTAAAATTGTAAAAGACAGTATTATATGACAGGTCCTGAGTAGGGTGAGTATCTTCACATTTTCCAAGCAATTTGTGTTTAAATACATGCTAGTATTTCAGATTTTGAAATACAGTTTGGATACATTTGATTTACTTATTGATACATTTGTTTTTGTTTTGTCAGAAGATGCTTTAGTAGTAATAGGTCATTAGTGCTATATCTGAGTATTTTGAGACTTATTGTTGTCCTAGATGTTACCTGGAGTGTGGGTGCTATCAGCAGTTAAGTTTTAACTGTGGTGGGAAAAGTCAAAGAAGAAGAAGAAACATAAGTAAGTCTCAAATGTATTTTGTTGCACATGTTAACATTTGTGATTAAGATGTGTATATTTTCTCATATTACTGATTTAAGTGCTGCCTGGTTTTTTGTATGTTTTATGGGTGGGGGACCGATTTTCTGTAATATAAGGGTAAGAGGTTGTAGTATTGTTCACTATTAATATAATTATGACAATGCATATCTTCTTACAGTAAAGATTATTAGGATTAAATAAGTTAATTTTAATAATTGTCTAGATGTAAAGTTGCTATGTACAGAGTGAGGTGTGGGATGGAACTTACTGTAAACCATAATTAAGGAAATGCATTGTGACATACTGGTTGGGAGGACTGTAGGTTGAAGTAAATGATGTTAGACAGTTGTTGCACTGACAGAATGTCATGAGGAAGAACTCTCTTCTTCTTTCAGTTTTTCCCAGTTAGGGGTCGCCACAGCAGATCAACTGTCCGCTCATGATTGGCAGTGGAGTTTTTATGGTATCGAGTTGCCAGCCTGACACCCAACCTTCGACAGAAGGCATATACATGCACACACTCACACCTAGGGCCAATTTGGAGTGTCTATTCCACCTATTGCATGTCTTGGGGGTGTGGGATGAAACTGGAACACCCAGTGGAAACCCACGTCTCCACAGGGAGGACATGCAGACTCCGCACAGAAAGGCACCCCAGCCGAGAATCGAACCAGAGAACCTCTTGCTGTGAGGCAGCAATGCTAACCGCTACACCACCGTGGTCACCCCATAAGGAAGAACTCTGATGAATGAAAATAATGATGTAATAGTGGGCTGTAATCTGGAAGTAGTTTCTGATCTAGTGAGCGAGATTTTAATTGGATGGTAGAAGAGGGGACTGGAGTAAGTAAAATAGAAATGAAATGATGTAAGGGAGTGGAATCGGATAGGAGAACAAAGTGTGCGTGTGTGTGTGTGTGTGTGTGTGTGTGTGTGTGTGTGTGTGTGTGTGTGTGTGTGTGTGTGTGTGTGTGTGTGTGTGTGTGTGTGTGTGTGTGTATCTGTATGTGTGTGTGTCTGGGGGGGGGGGGGTCAGGCATATCCCTGGTGAATTTTCCAACAAATATTAATTACATCAGCTCAGAGTCTTTGGTGTCTCAATTTCATAATTTTAATGTCAGTCAGGGAAGTCATACATTTATGATTTTTATAGTGCATAAATAACCAGAATGGACTACAGTTTTGAATGATAGTATCAGCATAGAAACAAAAGCAATGGGTGTTTTAATTGGCTCATATTGATGGTATCACATAAAAATAAATGAAAAAGTTTTATACTACAAGTTTAGTCTATGAAAGACCAGGCTACAGTTTGCAAATACTCTGTCTAGCAGCTAACACAAGGAGTGCATCTCCATATTTCTGCAAATGTAGTAGTTACAAAAAAAATAAAACTGACAGAAAGACCAGGTTAACAACCATTTCTGCTTAATTTGGAAAATTCAGAAAAAAAGTGATGCAATTTGTTCTTGTCACTTTTTTGGCTTGAGACTTTTTTATGTTGTGTATAGATATAAGCAGAATCGATGGACTGACGCACAGCAGTATGGAGATGGGTAAAACACCACTGTCAACTAACTATGGGGCTTTGAATAATGTAGAAAAAGATAGCAGTGGAGCTTGTTCTAGTTTATTTCCTTCCAGAATGATTTATATAACATTGTAACATATATGTAGCATATGTAACAGGTGTGTGGTAGAGGTGTAGTCCTGTTATTGCAGGGTGACCAAATCCCACCTGCATGAACATTTAAACATTTATTGGTATTGTAAGCATAGTTTATTTTTGCAGCAGTTGGATTCACAATTATTGATGTTGCACATTGATAGGGTTCCACTCCCTGGGCCCTTTTCTACCTTGACCTGGGTGACTACATCAAGGTTAACCACAATTCATATAAGGCCATTGTAGTCAGGTGCCAGGATTTGCCATCATATGAGCACTCAACTCCGAGCACCATAAGTACACATATGGCACTTAGTATACATGGGTGTAAATGACTTGAGATATACCTCCCAAAACTATATGATGATAGACATGATTGTGCTTCTGGAATGTGAGCCTGAGGCAGCTATGATTCAAAAGACAATCATAAGGCCTTCTTTAGCTATGTTAGAAACCTAGGAAAAAAGACCCAGATGCCAGATATGCTCAGAATATGAAAAATGATGAAGATTACTGAACCTACACACACACACAACACATACTGGCTGACAGGTGCAGTGCAAACTTCTCCCCCCCAAAAGGAGATATATATAGAAGCCCCCAAACCCCCCCAAACCCCAGGTGAGAAGGTCTCTCTCTCCAAAAAAAAAGCAAAAACACATGGGACGGATGTCCCCCGGCTGTGCTCCATGAACTCAATGATGACTCAATGAGGAATTAAACCTGCAGTTAGGACAGCTGTTAGCTCCTCTCCCCCAGGATGCACTGCCAAGTGTGGGGCGCAACTGTGGGTCCCACACACAAAAGGCGGTGCCTCCACCGACCCTGGAGACTTTTCGAGACAGTCACCAAGGCCATTGAGGAAAGGCACAGCAGCCTACTACCTTGACCAAAGGCCTTGGCAACGACACAATACCTCACACATCATCAAAATCAAAAAATCATCAGCAATGTATAAACCCACATCACAAGATGGTTTGCAAAAACTGGCTAAGACACAACCCACAGGGTCAGAGTTGCTGGAGCAGGGTGGGAAAAAAGCAAATAACTATGGGCTAGGCTTATAAATGCCCTTGGGCAGATAGCCTAGCATGAACCTATGAACCTATGAACCTATGAACCTAGCCTTGAGCAGCATTCTACCATCACTAAGACTGATGCCACGATACATACAAAAGATTACCAGTTTCTAGATGTGGCTTAATGTCTCGTGTCATTCAAAGGAGATACAATATATATATATATATATATATATATATATATATATATATATATATATATATATATATATATATATATATATATATATATATAATCTTGGGAAGAGATGCTTGACAGTCCCAACTACTTTATCAAAGGTGGCCTGCACCCCTCCTCACAAGGCTAAATCCTTGCCCAATTGTGCAGTGTCTTTTTTAGGCAATGTCAGTTTTCTAAAATTTTCAACATAAGTAAACAGAATCTAGATAACATAAAGGTATTGCTATACTCAGTGCTGGGATCCTTAACAAAAAAGTCCATTTCCTACAAGCACTTGATATCCTGGAAACCATTAATATATGCATCACCATCATCACCATCATCATATAGATCTAGTTTAAGACCATTAAAAGTCTTCCATCAGTGAATGGTTTCAATGCTTATCACACTTTCAAGCCCACCACAATAGACAAAGTCACTATATTCTTAAAAAAAACCTTCATCCCCACACTAGCTAGACAATATAGTAACCGAAAACTCCTCCAAGGCCAACTTGCTATGAACAAAATCACTTATGATATCATTGTTAATTATAAGACCCCCTGATGCTCCCCTCAGCACATCTCCTACATAACTAATATAGAGTCTCTGTGTTTAAGCCAGTCACCATTCAACTAGGGGACTTCAACTATCCCTCAATAAATTGGGGGACTTATTCATATTTAAACATGTATACCCACAGATTTCTGGACATTATCAATGCAAACTTCATGAACCATTTAGCAAGCAATTCTAACCAGGGTGGATTGGGTCCTTACAAATATGGGGCAGCTTTCCTTCCCAATAATTGCAACTTATTCCCTGGTCAAAGTAGACCACAAATCAACCAAATTCTCTATAAGACTGAAGCCAGAAGAATCATCCAAAAGCCTGACTGATCTACTGAATTTTAGTGATGGCCTAGGTAAATTCAAAAGTGCCATCCATCTTGATTACTGTACTGTTCATGTAAAATCATTCACTGCCAAATTTTATGTATGTGTCCCCCTCATAAATAGCTACAACATCAAAAGTAAAAATAAACCCTTTGCTGGAACTGAAATACAAACAAGCTCTATAATAAAATAAAACAAACATATTGCATGCAAAAATAAATCTAATCCTTAAGATGCCAAAATTGTTCTTGCTAAACTAAACAAGGAACTCAAGATCTAGCTAAAATCACCAAAGTCATATATTAGTTAAAAATAGGTACCCAAACAAACCACAAAGTATTCTTTAAATATAATAAAAATAGCTGGAAAAATTACCAGAACTGTGCAGAGCTAATAGTAAAAGGTATCAAATACTCAGACCCAAAGGACATAGTAAATCTACTAGCAGACAAATGTAGCTCAAACTTCACCCCTCCCCTCCAGTATTCTCAGATGACATAGCCATATATACAATCCCCACTCAGATTTCTCAAGAATAAGTTCAGAAGGCAGTACTTACGGCCAGCAATACTATGTCTACAGGGCAGATGACATACCCAGTTGCCTAATAGCCAGCCTGAAACATGATCTGCATGAATCCCTACTGGAGCTATTCAATATCAGCTTCAAAATTTCCTTTGCACAAAGGTGAAGCTTCAGCAGATCCAGGTAATTACAGACTGACTATTCTCATCTGTAAAGGCTATGAATGGGATCATTATGCCATTAATAAATAAGGATATAGATAGCCTACAGACTCTTGACCCAACCCAGTTTGGATTTGTAAAGGCAGGTCCTGTCTATTTAACCTGGTCAACTACTACAAAAAGTTACCGAAGCAATGGATTATGACAAAACAGAATGAGCCACATATCTAGGCCTTGCAAAGGTGTTCAACACCATGCTGCACTTGGATATCATAGAGAATCTCTCCCAGCTTAATGTTAATGACCACTTATACTGCCTGGTATAATTCCTCATTGGATAGCATATTGTCTCACAAATAGAACCCAGGAAGTTAAGGTGAGCCCACAACTGTGCAAAGCTATACCTCCTCCAAAGACCATTGTCTAATGGTGTAGCCCAGGGTTCACTCCCTGGGCCACACCTCTTTGGCATTTAATTCTCAGAGGTTGAAGTTAATGTTAAGAGTTGTGGCTGACCAAGTTGTGGAGGACTGCAAACTTGGTGCCATTATAATCTCCCCTGAGGACAACAACATCTTCCACGAGGGCCTATCCCAAACCAATAGCTGGTGTCAAAACCCTGGGCTAAGACTAAATATCAAGAAGTGCATAACTGCATCTTTCAGCAAGCATGACTCCCCTTGTGACAACAGCATTCAATACGCACCCTTGAAAACTGAACCCATAGTTAGAGATCTGACTAAACCATGAGAAGGCGGAGTATATTTTGAGAGCCAGTATCCTTCTTTAGCTGTTAAAACAACTGTTGGAATCCTCAGTCTGATTTTTAGCTGTAATAACAGCTTTTGGCATCTTTAATCTGATCTTTTTCAGTCCCTACAGCTAAGCTATTTTATTTTGGCCTTTCTTCTGCTTTATCTAGCAGCTGTTGGATTCCTATATCAGATCAGTCATAGCTTTTAAAACAGTTGTTGGAGCTTTGTTTCAGATCATTAGCTGTTAGTGAATAGCTATTTGAGCTCTAAGCCAGCTCTTTTCATCTGTCTTCTGTCTCCCTAATATTCTTTTTCTTCTGTTCTGTCTTAGCTGCAGTAACAGCTGCTGGAGCCCTGTGTCAGATTTTGATTTAAAGTTTGCTGCTTCCCTGCTGTTAAGCCTATCTCTTGCTTTAGCTCTTTTAACAGCTAATAAACCATTTATTCAGATCTTTATTTTATTAATGTTGTTTCCTTCATACTTCTCCTGTGGCTTCTGAAATAACTTTAATAGCAAAAAATATCATTCTCTCCAGTCACCTGAGGACAGTACAGTCTTCAAACCCCTGAGAAGAATCCTCAACATCTATTGAAAACTTTATATGGACCCAAAAGCAAAGCAGTTAAAAAGAAGCATGGCACTCACTTTTACCAAGAATGCCCAAGGAATAAAAAAGGCAATATACAACAACTGATTCCATTCTCAATCCATGTGACTGGATTGCTGACACTGCAGTGCAGCATTGTGGTGGTGGTGATGGGACGGTGCATTCCTGAGCGTGTTGTCCTTCATATGAGACATTAAACTGAGGCCTCTTCTGCTGGAGTTGCTGGTAGCTCAAGTGGATGTAAAAAATCCCACAACTCCTATTGAAAAGTTCCCCCGATGCCTTGGCCAAATTTTCCCTAACAGTATAAATACTACTGGGCGCGTCTACAGAAAAAAAGGCAAATAGTCCAGTGGGACTAACCCAGTCAACAAAAGATACATGCATTCATACATACATACATACATACATGCATACATAATTAATGAATTAGTTAATTCATTGATTAAACATTTTCCAAAGCAAACAAAAAGATACCTCTCACTTCCATTTAATTTCCATCCTGTCATCTATGGGCAAGCTTCTAGACAAAATAGCTTACCTCCAACTCTTACTACATACAGCAGTACCATCTGCTGTCCTCCAAATAGCATAGATTCTGGCCTGGATGAACTACTGTGACAGCATGTTGGCTCCTATTTATAGGCTTGACAAAGGCATTTGACATCATTGACCATTATACTCTTCTAAACACACTAACTGAAACTGGTATCAGTCTAGACAGAACCCCTGGATCCTCAGTGACAGACACATTAGAAATAAAACAGGATCATCACAATCAGAATCTGGACCTGCTGTCAGTGATGTACTACAAGGATCCATTCTTGATCTGCCTCTTCTCCCTATAATTTGGCAAACTTCCTTGTGACCTTCCCTGTCTTTCACTCTTCCTCTGTACAGACAACATGGTCATTTACCAATCAAGTCACTGTCACACCAACATTCAGTCCCAACTGCAGTCTCACTTACATGAGCTCCACCAATGACTCATAAACCATGAGGTACTTCTCAACTCCTCTAAGAAGAAAACTATGCCCTTTTGGAACTCTATATCAATGCATCAAGCAACTGACTCTTCAAATATCTTTGACTTACACAGCCATACCATAGAAACAACCTTGACCTTCAAATACCCAGGATTATTGATCAATCTTTAAACTTCTATTTCCACATAGATTGACTGACTGACACCAAAACTAAACTTACAGATTCATAGGTTCATAGGTAAGTACAAGGCTAACTGCCCTTGTCAACCATTTTAAGATTAGCCAGTTGTTCCCTTTTGGTACTTGAATTTATCTGTCTCATTTGGTGTTAGAGTGGACTTACCCATCCTATGGCTGATGATTATATATTACCTCTAGTAAGAATACCTGGTATCATATCATAGATACTTGGAGGGGACCCAAGCATAGGATAAAGCATTTAGCTGCTCACTATGTCTATTAGTAGTACAGGGGGCAGTCCTGGGATAGCTTTTCTGTTTCTTATCCATAGATCCAACTTGCAATTGAATTTGGACAGGAATGAGCTTTATTTTACTTGGATACCAGATTTGTTGTATCTTCTGCGAGCTACAACTGTTTCTCCAAACCATTCTGATGATGTTGCAGAAGGTTCAGATTCCTAGACTTCAGTATTTCTGATGACATTTAACTTACTGATGTGCAGTAGATCCATCAGTGGGTGCTTTGTAAGTTAGGCACTGCTCTTCTGGATAAAATAGATCTCCTCTTTTATATCTTAACCAACCAGAGCAGCCATCAGCAATGGAATTATCCTCTTTCAGCTAGAATATGGACTATCCATTTTTACATCCACCTCCTAGAATAAAATACCACCACACCCAAGTCATTCTATATTAGCACATGATGATACATTACAAACTTACCGCTTCGAAAAAGCCAGATGGCTGCCCATTTAACCTACTGTTAGGATGCCAACTCTACAAACTAATCCATCTCCTCCCATTTACTCCACTCATGCAACCTCAAACATTACTCAAGGCACACAAACTCTCAATATCCCTAAAACCAAACTCCATAGCACTGCACATGCATTCTCTTTGACAATCTATCCCCATCAACTTAAAGAAAATCAACACTAATTCCAAATTCAGAAGACAACTCAAAAAAACACCTCTTTATCCAAGCCAAATGCTCCTACTTTAACCCAAAACATATCACCTAACACACACTATCCCTATCTTTTTCTTCACTTGTCTTCTGTTTTCTTCTCAGAATTACTGAAAGTAGACTCCCTTTAGAAACTAATGCAAATATTGCTTGTTTGCTATAATCAGTGGCAAAAGTAGAGCAGAGCAAGGGGGCAATTGTCTTGGGCTCAGTGTTGTGGGGCAGTATGCAGCTGATCCTGCTCTCTAATGCAATACTGGCTTTCAAAAGCCGATATTTCATTCAGGGTCAAACCTGAGTGCTGTAGGGCTCTGTATGTGATTTAATCTATAGCAACAATTTGTCACATTTTGAAAGTAAAAAGAAAATATTTTTTAACTGGACCATGAGCATTGTAGCACTCTGCTTGCTGAAGTTTAATAGAAAAAAATTGTATTTTTTTTTTTTATTTTATGTTTCATGTTTAAGGAGGGTCAAGTCCTAAATGTCTGTGCAGGAGGAACTACCTGGTTGGAATGACAGTAATGGAAGAGCTGGGGGGTGGGGGAGCATTGATTCTTAATTCAGTAAAGTGTCTTTTTTCTTTATCTTCGCTGTTCATTTAAAGAGTTGAGGGGGTTGGGCACAGGTTCATTGTACCATCAGAACATGCTGTTTGAGACAGCTGTGTATCTGACAATAATGTGCATAAGGAGCTAACCTAGACAAATATATATATATATATATATATATATATATATATATATATATATATATATATATATATATATATATATATATGTATTACACTGGACCACAAGATAATCACAAAAAATATCCAAAGAAATTCTGGAGCTCAATAAAAAAAAAAAACTTCCTTTTCAGTTCTGAAGACGTTCTGTTAACTTTTGAGAACAGAAATGCTTAGGTTTTAGTAAATTCATGCAGTTAAGTTTGAAATATTCTGATGGAGGCATCTTGTGGCTATTTCTTTTGATAAAATGTTTTCAACCTGACTCCCCTTCTTCACTAAACCCCCATCTGGACATATCCCCTTCAGAAATGGCTGCCAAGTTTAAATCTTAATTCATCACCATCATAGCTTCTTTTACATCCAACTCTCCTCTACTATTCAGTCAACTTCAAAATTCTACTAGCCCAGAGAGTTCTACCTTTAGTCTTCAAATGGTCTCCATATCTTATAAAAGACAGTTACTAAAGAAACTGAAGCCTTGCACATGATCTCACTGCTGAGTGCCATCATTTTATCTGTTTGTACTATGCAACTTCTGCCTTCTCCCCCTTCTTTAGGGGGACTTTTATCTTCTCATTTTTTTCTCTGGTGCATTAGATTACATTTCTGATATAGTTGTATATACTGATGGTCATACTTAATTTTCATTGTTTTTGTTATATTACTGGTGCCTTCTCTTGCATTTTTATATCTTATGTATTCTCTACTTATGAAGCATAGTACCACTGTTTGTCTAAGAACACAGCAGAGGCCAAGATGATTAGTCTGGAAAATCAGAGTGCAAGTGAAATGTATAGAGTGTTGGTGGCTGGAAGCCAATCTACTTTCTGAAGAAGTTATTGTTGTTTAGTCACTTAGTTGATTCCAACTATTTATGATCTCAAGGACTTCAGCACACAGGCCTGTCTGTCAACAACTGTTTCTTTAACTTCTTCCATACTCATTACTTTATATTCCTTATTTCGTATTGATCTTTGCTACACACATTTTTGGTTTCTGTCTTTACTAACATCATTGTCTTCTCTAGTGAATCCTGTCTTCAAATTATTTCAACAAAGTATTTAAGTTTTAATGTAAAAGGTTCCAAGAAACAGTCTGCAGATACTTCTTGAAGTACTGACTGATTTGGTCTTTTTGCAGTCCACAAAATTCTCAGACATTTTTCTCCAATATGTTGGTTCAAAACTATCAGTTTTCTTGTGCAAATCTTTATTTATAATCATATGATATTACTGGGAAAACCAAAGTTTTGACTACCTGAAACATTGTTGACAATATGGTGCCTTAGCTCTTTAAAAATCATATCCATGTTTGGCATACCTTTCTTTACAAGAAAATGGGCTTTTAGTTTCATTGCCATAAACTCCATCTGTACAGATATTCTATTTTTTACAATCCCTCAGGGCAATGTTTAATGGTACCTTTACTGAAACCCAATCAACCCATTGTGCTATGGCCATGGGAGCCAGATATTCCTAGGCTGGGCAAGAAACCTATAGCCCATCTATTTCTTCCCATGAAACCCGATTATCCCTTTCATGCCCTGAAAAATGTCAGGGGTTAAGGAGTGGGTCAAGAAATCGACTACTATCTTTTAATCAGGAGTACCTCCTATCTTGAAGACTCCTTTGGGACTGCTGTTGCTACTGTTCCCCTGGGTGAAGCATGCCTCCACATCCTGAATTCTTCTTGGCTTTTCTGGTGCTAAGCACCCTAATAGCATGGGTTCAGCTGGCCTGAATTCCACTGGATAACATCTAGTTCTCCTGCTGACACCCATCCTCCATGGTCACCTCCTATAGCACCTGAGCTGATAACCCCACTCACCTGCAGCTGAGTTTAGCAGGCCTTCATTCTGCTCTGTGGAGATATTATTCCATCTGAAGAGATGTTTGACACAAGGAAAATAGCACTGGTCTCTGTCTCTATTTCTACTCTATGTGTAGGCAAAGAATGTATAGGGACAGGGAAAGATGGCATCATATTATTTTTTAATACTGAGCAGTAAGCAATGTTTCCGTTTTTTCCTTCGCTCTCAGCAGGCTTTTCAGCTGTTTCTCACTTTCAAGCATCTTTCCCATATCATCTACACATCTGAGATTGTTAATATTTTTCCTGGCAATTTTGTTTGCAGCCTTCAATTCATCTTTCCTAGTATCTTGCATGATAATATTCAGCAAATAAATAAAATCAGAAGTGCGATAATATACAGACTTGTCACACTCCTTTCCAAGACTAGCACATTCAGTTCTTTAAGTGTCACTTCTTGTTCTGCACACATATTTCTCAAAATGTATATAAGGTGACACATCATTTCAATTTCTCTAAGAGCTTTCCAAAGTTTGTCGTAATCCACACAATCACTTGCTTGATAGCTTTACAGCTGTCACTAAAGTAGAAGTAAGTACTTTTTTTGGAATCAGTTTGTGCTTCTGGCAATTCCTGGTTCGTATACTGCTGGAGTCTAGCATGCAGAATCTTGAGCATAATCTTGCTGCCACATGAAACAAGTGCAGTTGTTTCATATTATGCACTCTCTTTATCAATCCACTTTAGTATTAGAATATAAATTGGAGTTTTCTAGTTCAGTAGCAAATTCCAAGCAACACTGTAACAGCAGGATTTTAAACGATTCACTAGAATTCCATCTTTTCCAGCAGCCTTGTTATTAGCAAGGCTTCTTAGGGCCATTTATCTTCACTCGCCAGAATTTCTCTCTGCAGGATTAGAGAACAGATTGTACAGATCAGTAATATTAGGATCATTCTCACATAGTTCTTCTTTATATTCTTGCCACATTTACTTTGTACCTTCTGCAAATTATGATTCCCATGTTTGACTTTTAGCATCCCCTCCTTATTTGGAAATTTTCCTGAACTTCAACAATTTTCTTGAAGAGATCTCTTGCTTTTCCCATTATGTTATCTTCTTCCATTCCTTTGCAACGATTATTTAAATATGACTCCTTGCCTCTCTTACTGTCTGAAACTTGGCATTCAGCTTGACATTTTCCCTTCCTTTTGCTCTCTTTCTTTCATGCGCTGACCAATATATTGCCTTCTTCATATTCTTTACTTTTGGAATATTTTAGTTGCCATCTACTGGACAAAATCACAAGCTTCTGTCCACAGCTCTTCAGGTGCTCTACCTCAGCGCCAATCTCCAAACACGTTTCTCTCCTGCAGTTCTTATTCGTTTGGAATATCAGTGAGCTCAAATCCAGCTGATTTCAAGGCTTTTCTTGCTTTCTTATATTCTGGCCTTTGCGATAAGGTGATATTCAGTGTGACAGTAAGCTTTATCTCTTGTTTTTCCACATTGTGTAGAGCTCTTCCATCTCTGACAGTAAATTATATAGTCAGTCTGATTTTGCTATTGAACACGTATAAAGCCATCTCTTAGGTTTTTGAGATATATTATTTGCTATGACCACTGAATTATTTAATCAGAGTTCTATTAGACCCACTTTATTTTGTACTTCAAGGCATAATTCCCAGAAAGCACAACAGATTCTCTAAAACCAATCAACTTCTACCCTTTGGCAGTTGTAGTTATAGTATAATCTTGTGTCACTATACTGTTGAATGGGTTGTCTCAAAGTGTAATTGAGATATTTCTAAAAATGTAGGAGTTATAACCAAGCACTTGTTCAATTCAGCAAAAAAATTCTTCTTGAACTCCACCTTAATTTCAAATCATTGTATGTCTTCTACTGCTTCAAGATATTCTTGACTTTTTTGGCAAAAGACCTTTATATAATCAAATCTGTTTTATTTCCCACAGTTTAATTTCATGTAAACATGTCAATGATATGATTCAGTTATAACCAGAGTATACTGACTTGAAAAAAAAAAATCAAAATACACATTACTTTTGGGAAATAAATTGCAACAACAGAGCAACTGAATTCCTACATTAAGCTACAAATGGTGGTGAGGTGCCAAACAATAATAGACCATTTCTATGTAACTGTACAAAGTATCATCAGAAGTTTCTAAAAAAAAAAAAACATGAATCTCAGTTACAATGTGTTCTTAGCTAGATGTTCTTTATCTATGTGTTAACTTTATCACCTCTGTATATTTCAGTTTAGAAGAGTTTTTCTCTTTTCTTTCCATTCTTTTCAGAGTCTGTGATCACTGCAGTGATCCCTTATGCTGAAACAGCAGGAGCTCTTCCACAAGGCATACTACTGCAAAGGTTTTCAGTGAGAATTTTGTCATTGTGCAATGTGAGTAAGTTTAATATGAAGTGCCTTGTTGTGTATTAACTGTAACTAATCGAATATGTGCCTGTCATATGCTGGAAAGTGGATGTGACATTCTACCCAAAGGAGTAGTCCTTGCACTATAATGACCACTCACTAAGTAAGCCACCCATTGTCATTTATCCTGATCAATGGATTACACTATATATACCAGTTGCTTTGTCTCCCCTGTGTCTTGGTGTCTGCTTTCAGTAAGTGAAAGAAAACCTGCTCTACCTTGTGCATCCTTGTTAATAGCTCTGTAACAGCCATAAACTGATTGCTTTCTGTCATGACTGGGCTGTGGATGAGAAGTCAACTATCCTACTCCCAATTCCCACCTATCCCCTCATACTGTATATAATACTCACATATATCTTCAACATTTGACAGCCATTTCTTATCCCTCTCCAAACAACTGTAATCCTATCATACAACCACTCCTGTTTCTATTTACCTATTTGACAACCCCCATCTAACATTTAGCATCACTCCAAAAATCTTTTTCCTCTCCCATACTGCATTGCACTACATCTCTTCCTTCTCAGATCCCATCCCCAACAGTATCTATCTGCTATTTTACATATCAGCTTGTACATTCCTGAAACAAACCTTCACTTCTACCTATCTTAAATACTTTCTCACAGTCTATCCTTTCAACCCCATCTATGTCTTACCTTTCGCATACATGTTTTTCCTACAATTATTCATACTAGTAACACCCTACCAAGATTATTCCAACAAGACTCCTATACTGTGTCCTCCAAGCACAATACTTCCAACATTCATCTCTCAATCACAACCTATCTGTATCAGAACTACCCAAACAATAAACATTTACTCACAAGTTGGGTATCAAGCATAAAATCAAGCAAATATGTGTCTTCCTGTACATCATGCCTCCATATCCATAATACTTAGTGACAGAATCCACCCAGATTCAGAACCAACTCAGCATATACAGGTACCAGACAGCATATGCCTATCACTCATTTATAGCTAATATCTCATCCACAATCCCAAGCTGGTCTTTATATATACCATACCAATTCAAGAAGTATTTACAACAAAATCCCTGAAGTGTATGCACTACACACTCCAGACATCTTAGTTATCACAGAAACCTGGCTTTGGCAGGATACAAAATATGAAGAAATTGCCCCAGCAGGTTATACAGGTTATAACATTACCAGATTAGGACAGCGCTTTGAAAAAGAAGTTGGTGGTGTCACTATTTCCTACAAAAAACACAGTAGATATTTCCGTCCCCCCCCACACACACACACCAACACATCTTTCCTTCTTTCGCTAACTCAGAAATCCTACTAACCATGCAAAAAATAAACACTGATAAGGCAAACACAATAATGGGTATATGCATTTTCCCAGTTAACAATCATAAAACACTGGAGGATATTCTCTGCTGTGTCTCTTCAAAATCACTCATGAAAGCATATTAACGGGTGATGTTAATCTAGATTGGCAAACTATACAACCTGAACATCCAACCAATATCATACATCTATACAAGTTTGCCCAACTTATAACCACACTGACTAGATATAACAAAGCCACAGCCAGGCAATCAACCCTCAGCTGGATACTAACTTCCTCTCCAAATAAAATATCATTCCATGGAAACTTAACAGACAGCTTTGTGATCATGTACCAAATTACACTATAAGGTACCAAAGCAACAACCTTAAAAGACATAATTTCAGCCTGGTATGAAAACGTACTACTTTTCATGAAGACATGTTTACTAATACAGTACATCCCTTAATTGAGAGTCACTAAAGAGTCTCCCCATAGATGATGCTGTTTCTGAGTTTAACAAAATCTTCTTAGGAGTTCTAAACACACTAGCACCCATGAGAATAAAAAGACTCTAAGCCATCCCTGCTACATGGCTATCTTTAGCAACTAAACAACTCATGACATAAATAAATAAATAAAAAAACAAAGCATGGAATGCCTGGACAAAATATAAAACAGCTTCTGCTTTGCTAGTATATAGACAACTAAGAAACCTAGCAAAGTAACTTATCACCAAAGGTAAGAAAACCTACTACTCAACCAATCAAGCACACATGCTAATAATCCCAAACTGTTCTAGGCCTCATTCAATAAACTGTTAAATCCAGAAAAGCTACTCAGCCAACACCAAACACAAAAATAACAAAATGATATCATACACAACATATTCAATACCACCTTTTTACAGACAGTACAGTCATTATCCAACCATGTGACTGATCAAGCTCACGAGGCCCTTAATCATATAATCTCCTTCGATATTTCTCCTTTCAGCCATTTTCCACAGATACTATTAAAAATGTACCACCAAAAAATTAAAGCAAACTACAACTGCCCCTGACAATTTACTTGGTGAGTATCTTAAAACTGCAGCAGAGGTCAATGCATATCTAGTTTTAATTCTGATAAATTGATCCATATCTCAAAATAAAATTCCCTTCCTAAGGAAAAAAAAAAAATCATTCATTATTCCCAGGCAAAGGTTGAATTAATACAGATCTTTCAGACTTGCAACCCAACACAGCTTGCATCTTTATCACAACACAACATTCCTTTGCTGAATTTTGTTAATGCTGTCAATACCCACAGAAATGCAAGAAGCATAGTCTGCATCATTTTCCTAGACTAATCAAAAGCCTTTGATACAGTCTCCCAGCAGAAAGCCTTTTATAGGTTCATAGGTTCATAGGTTCATAGGTTCATACTAGGCTATCTGCCCGAGGGCATTTACAAGCCTAGCCCATAGTTTTGTGGCTTACGCCACCCCTTTAGTATGGGGAACTATACCCATTATTTTGCTGTGCCTCTGTTGAGCAGTGACACTGAGGTAATCCCTGGGGTATATCTGCGATCTCCCATCCATTGGTCAAGATTTCTCTTGAACAAGGCCAGCGAGGTGCTCTGCCTCACATATACTGGGATTTTATTCCACAGCATAGGAGTCTTTGGGTGATGAATCTATCCCTCCAGCACGTCCTATTAATAGCCGTGTCGAGGTTTAAGTCTCCCACCCTTGTGGCTCTGACGGATCTAGATTTTTGAGGTGAAGCATATTCATCAAATCTGGGTTTGACATGGCCTTGTATGTTAGGCAAAGGTCACCTCTGAGCAAGCGTGGCGACTGAATAGAGCTGGAGTTCTTTCAGTCGGGCAGCATAGGACAGATGTTTGAGACCCTTTATCCTTTTGGTGAGGAACTTTTGTGGCCTCTCCAGCTGCTGCAAGTGTCGGGTCAGATACATTCCGAATGGGGCATTGTACTCAATCATTGGTCTGATGAGTGATGAGTATAGGAGACTATGACCTCCCTTGATCTAGATGAGAATCCCTTCATGATAAGGTGGGCAATGTAGAAGGTCTTCCTAACTACTTTAGCTACATGGGTGTCGAATGACAGACTACTATCAACCTGGGTCCCCAGGTCCCTGATAACTTCTTCTGTACTCAGTGGATTGCCACCTATTTGGTAGCTAGGGGTAACCTTGTTTTTCCCGAAGGGTATGACTATGCATTTTTGGCATTTAACTTTAGGCCATGGCTCTGGCACCAGTTATCCGTTTCTGTGAGACCCTTCTGAAGGATATCTGTGTCAGATGTGTTTTCTACTATGGCGCCCAGTTTGCAGTCATCTGCAAACTTTGTCAGCCATAACCCTCCTGTGTTTGCTTGTACTTCGGAAAAGTAGATGCCAAACAAGAGTGGGCCCAGGACTGAGCCCTGTGGTACACCACTTGTGACAGGCTTTGAGTCTGACATGGCGCCAGCAACTCTGACCCTGTGGGTTCTGTCACTCAGCCAGTTTGCAACCCATCTTGTGATGTATGGGTTAACATTTAAGCTGATGAGTTTTTCAATGATACCCGAGTGGGGTATTGTATCAAAGGCCTTCGCCAGATCGAGGTAGGCTGTATGGACTGCCTTTCCCTCATCAATGGCTTTGGTGACTGTTTCGAAAAAGTCAACCAAGTTTAGAAGGCATGATCTGCCTTTGACAAAGCCAAACTGGGATGGATCCAAAGTCTGCAAATTCCCTATGTCTTTATTTATGAGGTCCATTATGATCCTCTCCATGGCTTTGCAGATAAGGCTTGTCAAGCTAATGGGCCGGTAATTTCCAGGGTCGGTGGAGGCACCGCCTTTGTGAAGTGGGACCACAGTTGCAGTGCGCCACTCCCTGGGTACGTATCCAGAGGTAAGACTATGATTAAACAGCTGTCCTAGCTGTGGGTTTAATTCCTCGTTGAGTTCGTGGAGCACACAGCCGGGGACACCATCAGGTCCCATGGATGCTGTGTTTTTTGCTTTGGAGAGAGCAGTTCTCACTTGGGCGTTGGAGATGTTTGGGGGGCTGCAATCGCTTGGTATAGATTTATAAACTCTAATCCGTAGGGCTCACCAATGCTTCACTATAATTACTGTAGAGCTACCAGTCAAACAAAGCACAAGCAGGTAAATGCAAAACTGATTTCTCCACCTTCTTGCCAGTAACTTTTGGTGTCCCACTAGGATCTATACCTGGCCCCATACGTCTCACCATATCCATTAATGACCTATACACCACTAATAAAAATGCTTCCCTAATTCAATACACTAATGACAACTCTAATGTGTTCTACCAAATATTTCTCCAAACTCCAAGACATTACAGAGTTCTTCTTATCAATTGAAACATGGTTATCATATGAAGTTATCAGGGACCTGGGGACCCAGGTTGATAGTAGTCTGTCATTCGACACCCATGTAGCTAAAGTAGTTAGGAAGACCTTCTACATTGCCCACCTTATCATGAAGGGATTCTCATCTAGATCAAGGGAGGTCATAGTCTCCCTATACTCATCACTCATCAGACCAATGAATGAGTACAATGCCCCATTCGGAATGTATCTGACCCGACACTTGCAGCAGCTGGAGAGGCCACAAAAGTTCCTCGCCAAAAGGATAAAGGGTCTCAAACATCTGTCCTATGCTGCCCGACTGAAAGAACTCCAGCTCTATTCAGTCACTTACCACTTGCTCAGAGGTGACCTTTGCCTAACATACAAGGCCATGTCAAACCCAGATTTGATGAATATGCTGCACCTCAAAAAATCTAGATCCATCAGAGCCACAAGGGCGGGAGACTTAAACCTCGACACGGCTATTAATAGGACGTGCTGGAGGGATAGATTCATCACCCAAAGACTCCCTATGCTGTGGAATAAAATCCCGGTATATGTGAGGCAGAGCACCTCGCTGGCCTTGTTCAAGAGAAATCTTGACCAATGGATGGGAGATCGCAGATATACCCCAGGGATTACCTCAGTGTCACTGCTCGACAGAGGCACAGCAAAATAATGGGTATAGTTCACCATACTAAAGGGGTGGCGTAAGCCACAAAACTATGGGCTAGGCTTGTAAATGCCCTCGGGCAGATAGCCTAGTATGAACCTATGAACCTATGAACCTATGGCAAAATAATTGACAAGTACTTCTAAATACTAAAAAGCTAAATTACTGTTCTTCACCTAAAACATGTCTCTACTAAAACAATTCTATTCACTGTTGTCACTGCCCACACCACAATGAAAGAACAAGTAAACCATGCAAAATTAGTGTGTCATTGTAGATGACCAGTTGAAATTCAAACACCATGTATTACACTTACCTAAAAAATTCAGCAAAAAGTAGATACACTATACAGAGTAATAACCTATCTCACTAACATAGCCAGAAGGCACATAGTCTCTGCTTTCTTACTGACATTTATCCTCTACGCTGCTATAACCTTCAAGTTTTCAAAGCTTTCCAAACTTGAACAATGCTAAAATAGCAAAATTTGCAGTAAACTATAACAATACAGCACAACACTGCCTAGCCCTCAGAGAATTAAACTGTCACATCGCCTAGCTCTTTCTCAGTTAATTACAACACAAACTTCCCCATAAGACAGAAAATTGCCTTGTCCTTAACAATTTAATGCAATGCTACTCCTACAATATAATTTTATACTCTAGAGAAAAATCAGTAATCACTGTAACAAAAGCATCATACACTGCAGGTGACTCTCTACATTCAAATAGTGTAGCTAAACTATGGAACCACATCCCACTACCACTAAAATCCATTCAGAATGCAAACCCATTTAAAACGCAACTAAAATTTCACCTGTCAAATCAATGTTTGCTCCTGTACATCTTCAAGATAAATGCAACTGTTATCTCCAAATTGCATTTTTGTCAAACCATGTATTTTTGTTCAGAATCCAATACCCCACAACCAGTCTTCACCTATGCATGAATAATTTTAACAGCATCTCCCAGCTGTATTTATTTTGTTACATGTATATATATATATATATATATATATATATATATATATATATATGTGTACAGATATGCATGCATATGTATGCATATATAAAATTGTCTTTGAATCTGCTTTGCACACTACCTCTTACCTTAATCATTTTCTGCCCTAGCTTCTTCTTTCCCTCACCTCATTGTATTTGCATTTCTAAGCACTAATTGCATAGTCTATTATCTATATGACAAACCCAAAAATACACCTCTTCAAATGTCCAGTGTTTAAAATCTACTAATGCATAAGTATCTTTTATACTGTGATAGCAGCCTCTAATTTCATATGAATGTAATATGATTAGCAAATGTATGTGTAATTGTTAATGTGTATTATATAATATCTCTTCATGTGTATTACTGAACATATGTTTACCAGTCTCTCAATATGTTTGTAATATGTGGGGCATTTCTCCCCGGCCAGGACAACCTGTGGTTTATGCTGGGTGCCCACTGCTTCACAATATATGACTTTACAGTCTCTGACTCTACCCCAATGCCCTTTCCTAACTAAAAGGAAGTCTACCTGAGTTGCAAGTTAGCCTCTCTTGTATGGTATCTTGTGACTGTCTCACTTGCTGAACCATGTGCTGGCCACCCTCA